>NC_059122.1:3959651-4055970 GCF_020740685.1 Jaculus jaculus
CAAGTTGGATAATTCTAATCAGCAACAAGTCTCTGGCATTCCAATTCCGCCCCTCCAGCTAGGCTACTCACAAGTCCTGGAAAACTTCATTGGGCCAGCAGCTCTCCATAGCAGCCATCTCGTGGTCCCGGCATCTCCACTGGGTCTCCACTACAACCCACGGTCCTGGCTCCGTGGGGTCTCCATGCAGGCACCCAGCGAACCTGCTTCACACTGCCCATGGCCATTTCCCAACACATGACTGTGTTGCAAACTCAATGACCCTCTCTTTCCTGCATTTCTTATACTCCACAATACCAGGTAGGGTGCCAGTTTGTTAATCCAGGGGGGGATAAAGCAGACTTTGAAGAACAGGACACTCCTTGAGCACTCAGGCCCCTCCAAAAGAGTCGACATTCTTCCTGTTGCCCCAGCGCAGGTCAGCTGGCCCAGTCTCAAAGGCTGTAATCTCTCAATTGCAGCTCAATGGGCTGCAGTTCACCCTAAGATTTTTCTTTCTGTGCCATATCCCTCTACTCACACCAGTTCATTGCTGTGAAAAGCAACCCTGCACAACTTCTCAGGACACAGGCATAAGAGCAAACCTCACATAAACTGCTAGCTCAGTCCAAGCAAAGCTCTGTCTCAGCCTCATAAGCCAAACCTCACAGTCCATAGTTCTTACTGCCTTCAGGTCTTTCAACTCTGACCATAACAGTGCATCAAGCTGTACTTACAGCACTGCAAGGCATCTCTTAGGCCAAGGTTTCAAATCCTTCCACATTCCTCTTGAAAATCAGCTCCAAAAGGCCAAAGCACAGTCAGGGGTCTAGCAGCAATCCCACTCCTCGGTCCCACTTACTATTGCAGTCCGGTTCACATTGCTGGTAGAAATCACCTAACCAACAGCAGCTTGTGGGAAAACGATGGCATGAGCAGAGGGCGGACATCACCCCCTGGCCAACATCAGGTGGACAATAGCAACAGGAGAGTGTGCCAAACACTGGCAAGGGGACACTGGCTATAACACCCATAAGCCCGCCCCCAACAACACACTTCCTCCAGGAGGCGTTAATTCCCAAATCTCCATCAGCTGGGAAGCTAGCATTCAGAACACCTGAGTTTATGGGGAACACCTGAGTCAAACCACCACATTCTGCCCCTGGCCCCCATAAACACATAACCATACGTGATGTAAAATGCAATGCATTCATCCAACTTTACAAGTCCTATAGTTTTTATCAATTCCAATGATGTTCATACATCGCCATTGTCCAAGATCTTTTAACTGAGCCAATAATACCAAAAAATAACCTCAAAAAGCCTATAATGGCACAGAATTCACACTGTATGGGGGACGTCTGAATCAATCACAAGACTAGGGGATACTACGTGACTGTGCTTTATTAAGTCAGAAAGTGATGGGCTACTGCCGTCACGTGCCAATGTCACTGACTCTGCTAATCTCTGCAGAAAGGTACAGACAAGGCACAGAATATAGGACGTTACTGAAGAAACATGTCTCTAGGCAAAGCAAAGCTACATTAGGTCTACTGGTCAGAAGGCAGGGAAACACGTGCTAAATTTCAGGGAAAATGCCTCCAAGCATAGAGCTGGGTGGGGTTCACAATAGTCTAGAACTTGGCCCCTTAGAAAACTCACATTCCCTACACTACATTCTCAGACACGCACTTAGTGTGACCCTTGCTGGTGCTTTGGTCTTTTGGAGGCTCTAAGAAATTCAAGGCTTTCTGAGTGAAAAAGTACTTCACAAAATTTGGTATTAGGCACTGGGGAGAAGGCTTAGCGGTTAAGGCGCTTGCCTGCAAAGCCAAAGAACCCAGGTTCAATTACCCAGGAACCCACGCAAGGCAGATGGACAGGTGGCACGTGCGTCTGGTGTTCCTTTGCAATGGTGCTCCTCTGCAGTTCCTTTGTAGGCCCTGTCATGCCCATTCTCTGTCTCAAATAAATAAACATATTTTGGAACAGGGCGTGGTGGCGCACGCCTTTAATCCTAGCACTTGGGAGGCAGAGGTAGGAGGATCGCTGTGAGTTCGAGGCCACCCTGAGAATACATAGTGAATTCCAGGTCAGCCTGGGCCAGAGTGAGACCCTACCTCAAAAAACAAAAACAAACAAACAAAACAAAAAAATAGTTTGGGAGGCAGAGGTAGGAAGATCACTGTGATTTCAATGCCAGTCTGAGACTACACAGTGAATTCCAAGTCAACCTTGGCTAAGGCGAGACCATGCCTCAAATAACAACAACAAAAAATACTACTTGGGCTAGAGAGAGTTCAGTGGTTAAGGCACTTGCTTGCAAAGCCTAACAACTTGGGTTCCATCCCACAGTACCCACATAAAGCCAGATGAGTAAAGTGGTGCATGTGTCTAGAGTTTATTTGCAGCGGCGAGGGGCCCTGGTGTACCCATTCTCTCTGTCTCTGACTGCAAATACATTAAAAAAAAGTTTTTTAAAAAGACTACTTGGGGGTTGGAGAGATGGCTTAGCGGTTAAGCGCTTGCCTGGGAAGCCTAAGGACCCTGGTTCGAAGCTCAATTCCTCAGGACCCATGGTAGCCAGATGCACAAGGGGGCACACAGGTCTGGAGTTCGTTTGCAGTGACTGGAGGCCCTGGTGTGCCCATTCTCTTTCTCTTTGTCTGCCACTTTGTCTGTTGCTCTTAAATAAATTAATATAAATAAATAAATAAATAAATAAAAGACTACTTGGGGGACTGGAGAAATGGCTTAGTGGTTAAGGTGTTTGCCTGCTAAGCCTAAAGACCACGGTTCGATTCCCCAGGACCCACATAAGCCAGGTGCACAAGGGGGGGATATGCATCTGGAGCTTGTTTGCAGTTATTAGAGGCCCTGGCATGTCCATTCATCTGCCTCTTCCTCTCTCTCTACTGATCTCAAATAAATAAATATTTTTTTAAAAAAGACTTAGGGGCTGGAGAGATGGCTTAGTGGTTAAGCGCTTGCCTGTGAAGCCTAAGGACCCCGGTTCGAGGCTCGATTCCCCAGGACCCACGTTAGCCAGATGCACAAGGGGGCACACGCGTCTGGAGTTCGTTTGCAGTGGCTGGAGGCCCTGGTGTGCCCATTCTCTCTCTCTCTCTCTCTCCCCTCCTCCTCTCTGTCACTCTCAAATAAATAAATAAACAAACAAATAAAAAAAGACTTAGGGCTGGAGAGATGGCTTAGCAGTTAAGGCGCTTGCCTGCAAAGCCTAAGGACCCATGTTCGACTCTCCAGGTCCCACGTAAGCCAGACACTCAAAGTGACACAAGCGTGCAAGGTTGGTCATGTGCGCGCGTCTGGAGTTTGACCGCAGTGGCTGGAGGCCCTGGCGAGCCAATTCTCTCTCTTGCTCTTGCTCTCTGGCATAAAAAAAAAAAAAAAGAGACTAAATATTTCCTATCAATTACATTTGGAACAAAGCACTCTGTTTCCACAGAAAGAACTGCTCAGCTTCTCCAGAGTCCGGTTTGACAGAACATATGTGACCGACATGAACAGAGCCCCCCCCAAGGACCAAAGGTGCCCAACAGTGGGGGGCATGAGAAACAAAACCAAGCCACGGAGCTGGTCACTCACTCCCTCAGTGCGCATCCCAAGCGCAGTGGGCCGACCCAGGACTCCGGCTCCCCATGCACTAGCTGGGAGGAGCTGGTTACAAACCTCTCTGTGCTTCTGTCTCTTCGTGTACTAAATGGAGCTGGTGGCTACATGGAAACTGGCCTGCCAGGGCATCAGCCACTGTAATCGAACGCCAGGCGCTTGTGCCACCTAAGGGACGTGTGCGACCTGGCGCTTGCCTCACCCGCGTGCGTCAGGCTCACAGGGGACACTGGAGAGTCGAACGTGGGTCCTTAGGCTTCGCAGGCGAGCGCCTTAACCGCTGAGCCGTCTCTCCAGTCCTCCTTATGTCTTTCAGTATTGACGCGTACAGACTTCTCTAAGCAGTTATCAGCAAACACACAAAAGAGGCTTAATCCTCCACAGCAACAAGATGGGCAAGGGCAAAGAAATGCCCGTGTATTGCTCAACGCTGTTTTCTTTTTTCTTTAAATTATTTACTTCAGGGCTGGAGAGATGGCTTAGTGGTTAAGCGCTTGCCTGTGAAGCCTAAGGACCCCAGTTCGAGGCTCGGTTCCCCAGGTCTCACGTTAGCCAGATGCACAGGGGGGGCGCACACGTCTGGAGTTCGTTTGCAGAGGCTGGAAGCCCTGGCGCGCCCATTCTCTCTCTCCCTCTATCTGTCTTTCTCCCTGTGTCTGTCGCTCTCAAATAAATAAATAAAAAATGAACAACAAAAAAAAATTATTTACTTCAGAGAGAGAAAGGCAGAGACGGGGGTGGGGGCGGAAGAGGGGAGGGAGGGAGGGAGAGAGAGAGAATGGATGTGTCAAGGCTTCCAGCCTTTGCAAACAAACTCCAGACACATGCACCCCCTTGTGCATCTGGTTTATGTGGGTCCTGGGGACTCGAACATGGATCCTTTGGCTTCGTGGGCAAACGCCTCAACTGCTAAACCATCTTTCCAGCCCTCAATGCTGTTTTGTACCCATGAACCATGCGGAGTTAAAACAAACTACAATCTCAGGCTGCCTCCAACCACTCTGTAGTGGCTCACATGAAGTACTGAGGTGAGAAGTAAAAAAAAGTAATTGGTCTTTCTATAGCTGTTCACACTTGTAGCTACTTGCTCCATATTTATTTATTTATTTATTTTTTGAGATAGAGTTCAGGCTGACCTAGAACTGTGTAGTCTCAGGGCGGCCTTGAACTCACGGTGATCCACCTACCTCTGCCTTCCAAGCGCTGGAATTAAAGGAGTGCACCACCACACCAGCTTGCTCCACTTTTTAAAGAAAATATATTTTATTTATTTATTTTGGTTTTTCAAGGTAGGGTCTCACTCTAGCCCAGGCTGACCTGGAATTCACTATATAGTCTCAGGGTGGCCTCGAACTCACAGTGATCCTCCTACTTCTGCCTCCCGAGTGCTGGGATGAAAGGCATGCGCCAAAACGCCCGGCTATTTATTTATTTGAGTGAAAGAGGCAGAGAAAGTTAGTGAGAGACAGAGAAAGAGAGAGAAAGAGAATGAATGAGAATGAATGGGTGTGGCAGGTCCTCCAGCCACTGCAAATGAACTCTAGGCTCGAGCACCCCTTGTGCGTCTGGCTAACGTGGGTCCTGGGGAATCAAACCGGGATCCTTGGGCTTTGCAGGCCAACATCTTAACCGCTAAGCCATCTCGCCAGCCCTCCACTTCGTTTTGAGATGAAATCACGCTGTGTTACCCAGGCTAGGCTCAAGTCATCCTTTCACCTCAGCTTCTTGAGACCAGGACTCCAGGTACGCACAACTCTGCGTGGCTTATAGCCACCTGTCATTTGGAAGGTGAGGAAGAGCAAACCGTGGTGACACTTCACAGGTTGCTCTAGGCTCATGGGCTCTGACTTGGAGGATGGTGCCGTCGCATGCCTGCTGAGGAGCTTCAGGGAGGGAGCTGAATCCCGGCCACCCCCCCCCCTCAACCCGGCTGGGTTCACCGCACAAAGGCTGGGTGGACCTCAAAGACAAGTCCCCAGCAGGTGGCCAGGACAGACCCTTCCCAGGTCAGAAGCCATGCACGGGTCCTGAGAGCCCGCCTGCAGCGAGACCTCGGGCCCCACGGCACACGGTCACAGGCACGCGTGCGTGTAGAGGTTTCTAGACAGAAGAATGCTGGGCGGGGGGGGGGGGGGGGCGCATGAGGACAACCCCACCTGGTGCAGGTGTTTAGGATCCAGTCGAAAGGCTCAGGACCAGAGCCGGGCGTGGTGGTGCACGCCTTTAATCCCAGGACTTGGGAAGCAGAGGTAGGAGGATCGCCGTGAGTTCGAGGCCACCCTGAGACTCCATAGTGAATTCCAGGTCAGCCTGGGCTAGAGCGAGAACCTACCTTGAAAAACCAAAAAAAAAAAAAAAAAAAAAAAAGGCTCACGATCTAAGGACAGCCCCACCTGGTGCAGGTGTTTAGGACCCAGTCGAAAGGCTCAGGACCAGAGCTGGGTGTGGTGGCGCACGCCTTTAATCCCAGGATTTGAGAGGCAGAAGTAGGAGGATGACAGTGAGTTCGAGGCCACCCTGAGACTCCATAGTGAATTCCAGGTCAGCCTGGACTAGAGTGAGACCCTACCTTGAAAAACCAAAAAAAAGGGCTCATGATCTAAGGACAGCCCCACCTGGTGCAGGTGTTTAGGACCCAGCAGCCCTACCTGGTGTAGGTGTTGAGGACCCACGTCAGCAGGCTCACGATCTCGTTGGCCTCCAGGTCTTCGGAGGCCAGGTCCTGCATCCGCGTGCGCAGCGCCTGCTGGTACATGTGCAGGAGGTTCTGGAAGATCTCGTAGTGGCGGGGGAAGCACTGCACCATCAGGTTCTTGGCCACCGTGAGGTCGTCCAGGACGTACTTCCGGATGATCTCCAGGTGCCGCACGAGCCACATCTTGTCCGACTCCCGGGTGTCGGCCTGCGTGCCCTCGATCCTGGTGGTCACCGTCCTGTCCAAGATGGCAAACATCTTCTCCTTCCAGTTCTTGGGCCTCCCTGGGGGGACGAACCCGGTTTGCTTCTTCCGGTCGAGGATCCGCCTGTCGATCTTTTCTTCCCGTTCGATGATCCTGACCACAGAGACCAGGAGGGTGGGGTCCCGGCGGACCGTGACCAGCGACCTCTGTAGGACCATCCACAGCTGCTTGGCCAGCTCGTCAGACAGGCCCTGGGTACTGCCAAAGTAGCCGTGGATGAGGGTCATGTCGCGCGTGTTTCCGCTGTCAATACGGTACTGTTCACACATCAGCCCGTCCCGGGAGCACTCCAGGTCCATCAGCTTGCGGTGAGCCTGCAGGAGGGCTCCCTGCTCGATCAGGTCTTGGGTCTCCCTCACGATCTCGGGCACTAGGGAAGAGGCACAAGCTGGCACCGCAAAAGCACAGAACGCGCGGTCTGTGAAAGCATTCCACCTCCCCATGTGGACAGCTGTCCTCAAAGAGCCCAGCTTAACCACTCTGCGGTCAGGGAAAGGCTGACCACTCCCAGGGGAACATCGGGGTGGGAAGAGGTCATCTGCGGTCAAGGGGCTGTTCCTGGCTGGGGCAGCGAGTGCCGGCTCCCCAGGGCTAGAGTGGGCTTCTGGTAGAAGGGGACCCCATAGCCGGGCGTGGTGATGCACGCCTTTCATCCCAGCACTCAGGAGGCAGAGGGAGGAGGATCGCCATGAGTTCGAGGCCACCCTGAGACTCCACAGTGAATTCCAGGTCAGCCTGGGCTAGAGTGAGACCCTACCTGGAGAAAAACAAAATAAAAACAAAAACAAAAACAGAAAAACCAAGGATGGGGACCCACGCTCTCATTGCTGGTGGCCGCTTCTGGTCACAGAGATGAAAGCGGGGTTCAGCTGCTGCTGTTGTCATGCACCAAACCAGGAAGATCCACCCAAGGTTTTATTCCCTATCTCTGAGAAACTAATATAGTTTAAAAAAATTATTAGCTGGGTGTAGTAGTGCACGTCTTTAATCCCAGCACTCGGGAGGCAGAGGTAGGAGGATCACCCTGAGTTCGAGGCCACCCTGAGACTACAGAGTGAATTCCAGGTCAGCCTGGGCTACAGTGAGACCCTACCTCGAAAAAGCAAAATAAATAAATAAATAAAATTAGTAGTCTGCTTTTGAACACCACAGTGTATAGAGGTCATTGAAAAGGGGAGGGGATGGAGATATATAGAAACATGATTTTTATGTTACTGAAGTTAAGCTGACATAAATTTAAACTGACATAATCTTAGTATGTTAAATGAAATATTCAAGATGACCACAAGGAAAAGAGTTACACAATATACAAAAAAAAAAGAGAGGTTAAAAATGTTTCAATTCAAAGAGATTAAAAAGACAAAGTGACTAATAGTATAGGAAATTAAAAACAAAATATTTATACCGCATGAGGAAAACAAACAGCAAAATGACAGAGTTCCTCCATTTCTAGTAAAATCACTTTAAATATAAACAGATCAAACACCCTAAACAAAATGAGGAGATGTTATGGAAAGTATCAATAATAAAAATAAAAATAAAACAAGGATATCTCCTTGAGTGCCAGCTCTCCAGAGCTACAGTGGGCTTCTATTAGAAAAGAACCCCAAAACTGGGCATGGTGGTGCATGCCTGTTAAATTGACTCAGGGCTGGAGAGATGGCTTAGGAGATAAGGTGCTTGCTTGCGAAGCCTAAGGACCCATGTTCGACTCTCCTGATCCCATGTTCACCAGACGCACAAAGATGAGGCAAGTATAAGGTCACACACACCCACTGGGTGGTGCAAATGTCCAGAGTTCGATTGGCTGAGGCCCTGGTGCACCAATTCTTTCTTTCTCACTCTCTAAAATTAAAACACACACACACACACACACACACACACACATATGGTGACTCAAAGCTGTGCATGGGGGCACACACCTTTAACCCCAGCACTTAGGAGGCAGAGGTGTAGGAGGGTCACTGCAAGTTCAAGACCAGCCTGAAACTACATAGTGAATTCCAGGTCAGCCTAGGCTAGAGTGAGACCCTACCCCAAAAACCTAAACAAAAACAAAACAAAAAAGTAACCAAAAGAGCTCACGGAAGGACATTACATTTTACTAGAAGGTTCTGCCATGATCCAGTGATGGCATTCTTTTTTTTTTTTTTTTAATTTTTTGTTTATTATTTATTTGAGAGTGACAGAGAAAGTGTGTGTTGGGGGGAGAGAGAGAGAGAGAGAGAGAGAGAGAGAGAGAAAGAGAGAGAGAAAGAGAGAGAGAGAATGAATGGGTGCACCAGGGCCTCCAGCCACTGCAAACGAACTCCAGATGCGTGCGCCCCCTTGTGCATCTGGCTAACGTGGGTCCTGGGGAATCGAGCCTCGAACTGGGGTCCTTAGGCTTCACAGGCAAGCGCTTAACTGCTAAGCCATCTCTCCAGCCCCCCCCCCCTTTTAAAGATATATAATGTACCTTCCAAATAAAACAGGCAGCTCGAAATCATTGGCAGAAGAAAGTTCACAAATTTGTAGGAATTAATCAGCAGGGCAAAGGAAAGACCATGAGGGAAATTTAAAAGTACTCAGAAGAGAATGAAAATGAAACCGTGACACCATAGTGCTGCAACCAAAAATGGATTCCAGAATTGCTTCCATTAAGAAGAAATCAACAGGGCTGGAGAGATGGCTCAACGGTTACGGCACTTATCTTCTGTGAAGCCTAAGGAAATAGGTTTGATCCCCCAGTACCAATAAAAAGCCAGATGTACAGGATGGTGCATGTGTCTGGAGTCCATTTGCAGTGGCTAGAGACCCTGGTGCACCCATTTTCTATCTGCCTCTCACTTTCACTCTCTCTCAAATAAATAAAATATTTTTTTAAAAAAGCAAGGGGCTGCAGACTTAAAATGGCTTAATGGTTAAGGCGCTTGCCTGCAAAGCCAAAGGAAACCGGTTTGGTTCCCCAGGACCCAATAAGCCAGATGCACAAGGTGGCACATGCAACTGGAGTTCATTTGCAATGGCTAGAGGCCCTGGAGTGCCCATTCTTTCTATCGCCCTCAAATTAAAAAAAAAAAAAAAAATTGCCAGGTGTGGTAGCACACACCTTTGATCCCAGCACTTGGGAGGCAGAAGTAGGAGGATCACCATGAGTTCGAGGTCATCCTGAAACTACATAGTGAATTACAGGTCAGCCTGGGGGGGAGGGGGAAGGAAATCAAAATCAACGACCTAACTCTACAAGTCTACTAGAAGGAAATAAGAAAGAATAAACAAAATAGAGAGAATACATAACCAGAAAATAAAAATCAATTAAAGAGGAGTTGGCCCTTTGATAAGATCAAGGGGGGATGCAGAGATGGTTCAGTGGTTAAAGGTGCTTGCTTGGGCTGCAGAGATGGCTAGTGGTTAAGGCGCTTGCCTGCAAAGCCAGAAGGACCTTGGTAAAATTCCCCAGGACCCACATAAGCCAGATACACAAGCGGGTGCATGCATCTGGAGTTTGTTTGCAGTGGCTGGAGGCTCTGGCATGCCCATTCTCTCTCTCTTTCTCTCACACTCTGTCTCCTTCTCTCTCTCAAATAAATAAATAAATAAAATAAAGTTGTTTAAAAAATAAAAGGTGCTTGTTTGCAAAGCCTGGCAGCCTAGGTTCAAATCCCCAGTAACCACATAAATCTAGATGCATGAGGTGGCAGATTCATTTGGAGTTTATTTATACTGGTAGAGGTCTCACTTTGTCCATATTGTCTCTCTGCTTGCAAATAACTAATATTAAAAAATAATAAGCCAGCTATGGTGACACACACTTTTAATCGTAACACTTGAGGCAGAAGTAGGAGGATCGCTGTGAGTTTGAGGCCACCCTGAGACTGCAGAGTGAATTCCAGGTCAGCCTGGACAACAGAAAGACCCTACCTCAAAAAATAAAAAATAAACTCCCTCTAAAAATCAAGGAAACTGGCAAACCTTTAGCATATATGGACTAAGAAACAAGAAGATCCTAATTAATAAAATCAGAACCTAGGGACACAACCACTAATTTTCAGAAATTAAAAAAAAAAAAGGACTTTAAGAGATAGCAATGAAAAACTAAACATCAAGAAACTGGACAGCCTAGATGAAACAGGTCACGAAATACAAAAAGAACCAAACAAAACAACAAAACAAAACAGAACACCCTACCACACAGAACCACACAGGTGTGGCAACTCGGAGCAGACGCACAGGTGGAAAAGAAACTGAATCAGGTGTCAAAATTCTCCCCACAACCAAAGCCCCAACTCAGGGACGTCATGATGGCATGGGCCAGACCAGCACCATTTTTCTCAGGCTCTTCCAGATACTGATAAGGGACCATGTCTGGAGACAGCAGACACTGCTCAGGGACGGGTAGGGAGTGTCTTGCTTCTCGTGACATCACCGTCATCGTCCTGAGACTGAGAGTTCCAGTCCTCTGCCCCGTCGCCAGGTCTCCCCCAGGGCTGCTGCTGCTGCACTGGGACATCTGTCCTGCCCACCGGCCCCTGCCCCAGCTGCTTCCTGTCCTGGGCACTTGCACCTCAACCTGAGGCTGTGGCCCTTGTGCCATCCACGGCTGCTCCCTCAGGCTGGGGCCCCTCCAAAGGGGGCCCTTAAACCGGGCGTGGTGGCGCACGCCTTTAATCCCAGCGCTTGGGAGGCAGAGGTAGGAGCAACTGCACTGAGTTCAAGGCCAGCCTGGGCCTACCTTGGGGAAAAAAAAAAAAAAAAAAAAAAAAAAAAAGCTGGGTGTGGTGGCACATGCCTTTAGTCCCAGTGCTCGGGAGGCAGAGGTAGGAGGATCACTGTGAGTTCGAGGCCACCCTGAGACTACAGAGTGAATTCCAGGTCATCCTGGGCTAGAGTGAGACCCTACCTCGAAAAACCCTACGTTGAAAAAAAAAAAAAAAATGTGGGTCCTTGTTCCATCCACGGCTGCTCCCTCCAAAGTGGGCCCTTAGGTCAGGTGTGGTGGTGCATGCCTTTAATCCCAGCACTTAGGAGGCAGAGGTACGAGCATTGCTGTGAGTTCAAGGCCAGCCTGGGAATACATAGTGAATTCCAGGTCAGCCTAGTCTACAGTGAGTCCCTACCTTCAAAAAAAAAAAACAAAAAAATGTTGGGCATGGTGGCGCACGCATTTAATTCCAGCACTCAGGAGGCAGAGGGAGGAGGATCGCCATGAGTTCGAGGCCACCCTGAGGCTACACAGTGAATTCCAGGGCAGCCCGGGCTAGAGTGAGCTTACTTTGAAAAGCAAACACCAGACAAACAAAGTAACAAAAACTAGTGGGTTCTTGTCCCATCCACGGCTGCTCCCTTGTGCTGTGGTCCCTCTTTGGGCTGGCACAGGTGGCGCTGAGCCTCATTTCCATGCTCCACCCTGTCCCAGGACGGCGCCTTCCCCGCTGACCCCCGTTTGCTCGGTTGATCGCTTCCACCCACGTTCCAACGGAGCAGCCGGGCCTACGCAGGCGAGATCAAGCTCACCGTTCACTTGAGCACAGGCGTCAGACGTGGGGTGCCCAGCGATGCCGCCCCACCTGCCCACTGAGCTCCTGGGGTGTGCAGGGAGAGCAGGTTGGACACGTGGCGAGGTGGGCAAGTGCCCTGTCAACCATGAGCACCCCCCACTTCCCGTCCCCGGCACCGGATGACCGGCTACTGACCAGAGAAGATGTTCTTGAGATTCTCCACCGCCGCGGCCAGCTGGCTGTGCTGCACGACGGCGTCCTTCACGTCCCGCAGACTCTCGATGGTGTTGATGCTCTGCTTCCAGTCCTTGCTGACGTCGGCCAGTGACTGCTGGATGTCCTTGACGTCGTTCAGCGCGTTGTGCAGCTGGCTCAGGCCTGTGCGCACCCCGTCCAGCTGGGACTGGATCGCAGCCTGTGGGCGACACGGTGCCGGTCAGGAGAGCCACTGACGGCCGCATGGGATTTCCTCAGTGGGCCCGGGGGGATCAGGTTAGGAAAGAGACACTGGAGCCGGGCGTGGTGGCGCACGCCTTTGATCCTGGCACTCGGGAGGCAGAGGTAGGGGAACTGCTGTGAGTTCGAGGCCGCCCCGAGACTACAGAGTGAGTTGCAGGTGTTGCGGTCAGGTTCGCATTGCTGGGAGAAATCACCCAATCCAGAGCAGCTTCTGGGAAAAAGAGGTCTATTTTGGCTTACAGGCTCAAGGGGAAGCTCCATGATGGCAGAGAAAAACGATGGCATGAGCAGAGGGTGGACGTCACCCCCTGGTCAACATCAGGTGGACAATAGCAACAGGGGAGTGGGCCAGACACTGGCAAGGGGACACTGGCTATAACACCCATAAGCCCGCCCCCAACAACACACTTCCTCCAGGAGGCGTTAATTCCCAAATCTCCATCAGCTGGGAACCTAGCATTCAGAACACCTGAGTTTATGGGGGACACCTGAATCAAACCACCACACCAGGTAAGCCTGGGCTATAGCGAGACCCTACCTTGGAAATGAAGAGATACTTAAAGACTAGGGAGATAGAAAAGTGGAGGCTTGGGCTGGAGAGATGGCTTAGTGGTTAAAGGCTCTTGCTTGCAAAGCCCGGTGATCTGGGTTCAAGTCCCCAGAACCCAAGTACAGCCAGATATACAAAGTGGTGCATGTGTCTGGAGTTCATGTGCAGTGGAAAGAGGCCCTGGACCCTGGAGTGCCCATTCTCGCTTTCTCTCTCTTTGTCTCTCAAATAAATAATTTTTCTGTTTTTGTTTTTTGGTTTTTCCAGGTAGGGTTTCAATCTAACCCTGGAACTCACTATGTAGTTTCAGGGTGGCCTTGACCTCATGGCAATCCTCCTACCTCTGCCTCCCGAGTGCTGGGATTAAAGGCGTGCGCCACCATGTCCAGCTATTTTTCAAAAAATTAAAAAGATGGTGGCGCACGCCTTTAATCCCAGCACTCGGGAGGCAGAGGTAGGAGAACTGCCGTGAGTTTGAGGCCACCCTGAAACTACATAGTGAGTTCCAGGTCAGCCTGGGCCAGAGTGAAACCCTATCTGGAAAACACAAAAAAGAAAGAAAGAAAGAAAGAAAAACAATATATTGGACAAAAGACAGCCTCTTCAACAAATGGTGCTGGGGAAATTGGGCATCCACATGTAAAACACCAACAGCTATGTCCCATTGTGAAGGCTAATCTTGGTTGTCAATTTAACATTTACATATTTTTACTTTATTTATTTGTAAGCACAGAGAAAGACAGAGACAGAGAATGGGCGCGCCAGGGCCTCAAGTCACTGCAAATGAACTCCAGACGCGTGCGCCCCCTTGTGCATCTGGCTAACGTGGGTCCTGGGGAATCGAACCTGGATCCTTTGCTTTTGCAAACAAGCATCTTATCCGCTAAGCCATCCCTCCAGCCCCAGAAAACCTTTCTGAATGTGTTCTTGCTATGGGTATGCTCCTCTGGGTCCCATTCACATCCACACCCGTAGCAAACATGTCTAAGTCTCCTTTCACAGAGTGACAAGCACTTAGTCGCACATTAAGCTATTTTTTTAGTGGTGTTCTGGGGAAGAGGTTAAAATAGACCAACGGTTGTTTTGCCTAAAGCATTGCCTAAAAAGTTACACAGACTCCCAGACGTTTCAAGAGGTTGCTCTGGGGCTTCCAGCACTCGCCTGCAAAGCCAAAGGATCCAAGTTCGAGTCCCCAGGACCCACGTAAGCCAGATTAACAAGGTGGCACAAGCAGTGGCAAAGAGGCCCTGGTGTCTCCACTCTCTCTCTCTCTCTCTCTCGTCTCTGTTTCTCTATCTATCTATATGCCCCTCTCTCTCTCTCTTAAATTTTTTTGTTCATTTTTATTTATTTACTTGAGAGCGACAGAGAGACAGAGAGAGAATGGGTGCACCAGGGCCTCCGGCCACTGTAACAAACTCCAGACGCGTGCGCCCCCTTGTGCATCTGGCTAACGTGGGACCTGGGGAATCGAGCCTCGAACCGGGGTCCTTAGGCTTCACAGGCAAGTGCCTATCCGCTAAGCCATCTCTCCAGCCCCCTCTCTCTCTGTTTCTAAAAAGAAAAAAAAAGTTACCCAGACTCTCAGATGCTTGAAAAGGTTGTTTGGGGCAGGGGGGAATGGGCGTGTTTCCAATTTTCCCAGTCCTCTATATAAATCTTCGGCTTGGTATATAATTGTTGGAAGGCACTTGTTAAGCCCGGCTCTGCCGGCTCCCACATCACCAGGAAGTCTACATCACAAGGGCAACATCGTGCCATCGTGGGGGTGTTGGGGGGGAAACTATGAAACTCCAGACAGAAGCTCGGTCCTGCCTGAAAGAGACATGACCTCTGCAGTCCCCCTACCTTCAGCCTGGCCTCCACAGAAGCCTTCTTCCGGGCCTCCCTCCTCCGATATTGCTCCACCTTGTCCAGCTGGTCTGGACGCTGAAGCATTCCTGCAACTCTTTGGACGGCTGTTGCAAGAGCCTCACGGTCGGTCTCCTTCATGGTCGCTGAATGAGGAGGCGCTCCGCATGCGACATCACACAGGCACCTTGTGGGTACAAAAGGGGGTGGGTGTGTTAGGAAGAAGACACGTGGGCTGGAGAGATGGCTTAGTGGTGAAGCGCTTGCCTGTGAAGCCTAAGGACGCAGGTTCGAGGCTCGATGCCCCAGGACCCACGTTAGCCAGATGCACAAGGGGGCGCACGCATCTGGAGTTGGTTTGCAGTGGCTGGAGGCCCTGGCGTGCCCATTCTCTCTCTCTCTCTCTGCCTCTTTCTCTCTCTGTCTGTCACTCTCAAATAAATAAATAAACATAACCAAAAAAAAGAAAGGTAGACATGTTGCCACCGGACTTAACTGTCCAATTGTGAGTTCATCATAAGAGAACGTCCGTTATATTGAGCCCAGTAAAACCTGGAAGAAAGCTGAACCTGGATTATGAAAACCCACAAGTCTTTGGAACTCACGTGCAAGGGAACTTTTAACTATAGATTAAAGAGGCAGCCGGGCACGGTGGCGCATGCGTTTAATCCTAGCTCTTGGAAGGCAGAGGTGGGAGGATCGCCGTGAGTTCGAGGCCACCCTGAGACTCCATAGTGAATTCCAGGTCAGCCTGAGCTAGAGTGAGACCCTACCTCAAAACAACAACAACAAAGATTAAAGAGGCAT
The DNA here is from genome assembly GCF_020740685.1 of Jaculus jaculus. Taxonomy (NCBI): domain Eukaryota; kingdom Metazoa; phylum Chordata; class Mammalia; order Rodentia; family Dipodidae; genus Jaculus; species Jaculus jaculus. The sequence goes on from NC_059122.1 coordinate 3,975,368, forward strand.
ATACAGGATGTTTGTATGGGGAACCGAGACCTTGTCACTCCACTACACGCATGACTCTCTGATGTTATTGTCAGCACTTCCAATGACACTAAAACATGTATGATTTTAACTCTACAGAGCTACACATTAAATTCACAAAGTGGACATTCACGTGAGTCCTAGGGGTGTAAGCATTTCCCTTAATGTTCATAACCATATATTAATGCTGCTCTCACTTTTGGATAGAAAAGCTTCTTTTTTCAGATGGCAGTGAATTTGGGATGACTCAGAAGGCATCATGGTGCTGAGAAGAAGTGACAGAGGAGTGCTCAGCACTGCAATATCTCTATCACACCTTCCAAGGCTCAGGGTCCATTGCGGAAGAGGTGGCAGAAAGAATGTAAGAGCCAAAGGAAGGGTAGGACTCCTTACAACGTGCTCCCCCCAGACACAAAGTGGCCTGGATATCCATGACCTCACAGTGCCTGACACTACCTACACAAGACCCTCATAATAGGAGGAAAAGATCATGACATCAAAATAAAAGAGAGACTGATTGAGAGGGGGAGGGGATATGATGGAGAGTGGAGTTGTGAAGGGGAAAATTGGGGGGAGGGAATTACCATGGCTTATTGTCTATAATTATGGAAGTTGTCAATTAAAAATTAAAAACAGAAGGGGAGGGGTCTAGAGAGACAGCTTAGCTGTTAGGGCACTTGCCTGCAAAGCCTCAGTTTGATTCCCCAGGACCCACATTAGCCAGATGCACAAGGTGGTGCATGCGTCTGGAGTTCGTTTGCAGTCGCTAAAGGCCCTGGCATGCTCATTCTCTCTCTCTCTCTCTCTCTCTCTCTCTCTCTCGCTCGCTCACTTGCTCGCTCGTTCTCTCCCTTCCTCCTTGTGTCTTTCTCTCTCTCAAACAAATAAATAAATAATAATAAAAAAAAAGAGGTGGGGGCTGTGAAGCCAAAGGATCCAGGTTCAATTCCCCAGGGCCCACATAAGCCAGATGCACAGGTGGTGCGCACGCGTCTGGAGTACATTTGCAGTGGTCGGAGGCCCTGGCGCGCCCATTCTCATTCTCTCTCTCAAATACATAAATGAAATAAATTTTTAAAAATAGAAGAAGTGGACATTCAAACCACTCCTGCTGGGAGCCCAGTTAAGGTTATCCCCTCCACCTCAAGACCAGCACGTGGGACTGCCTTCTGTGAGGGGACAGTCCAGCAACGGTGGGGCCACACCAGACGCCAAGGCAATGCACTTCGGAGAGAAGAGTCCAGTCCTAAGCGGGAACCCCCAGAGGTGACAACGGGCGTCCGGTTCCAGTGACAGCCTGAGGGCGGGCAGGGAGGACACTCCTTGGGCCCAGGTGTCACCTCTTGCAGGCCTGGGCGCTAGGAGGGAGGACTTCCCACTTGAGGGTTGGGGGGAGGACACCATCCTGACAGGGACACTGTCCTGCATGGGACATCATCCTGAAAGGGACAGTGTCCTGCAAGGGACATCATCCTGCAGGGGACATCGTCCTGAAAGGGACAAAATTTTTCAAGGGACATTGTCCTGCAAGGGTCATAATTTTTCAAGGGACATCGTCCTGCAAGAGACATCGTTTTTTTCAAGGGACATCGTCTGGAAAGAGACACCGTCCTACAAGGGACATCGTCCTGAAAGGGACATCATTTTTTCAAGGGGCATCATCCAAAAAGGGGCACCGTTCTGCAAAGGGGCATTGACCTGCAAAGGGACATCATTTTTCAAGGGACATTGTCCTGCAAGGGACATCATTTTTCAAGGGACATCGTTCTGCAAAGGAACATTGTCCTGAAAGGGACATCATTCTGCAGAGGGACATCGACCTGCAAGGGACATCATCTGGAAAGAGACACCGTCCTACAAGGGACATCATCTTTCTTTCTCTTTTTCTTTCTTTCTTTCTTTTTTTTTTTCTTTTTTGAGAGAGGGTCTCGCTCTAGCCCAGGCTGACCTGGAATTCACTATGGAGTCTCAGGGTGGCCTCGAACTCACGGCGGCAATCCTCCTACCTCTGCCTCCCGGGTGCTGGGATTAAAGGCGTGCGCCACCATGCCCGGCTCTGGGACATCATTTTTCAAGGGACATCGTCCTGCAAGAGATGCTGTTCTGCAGAGGGACATCGTCCTGCAAGGGACATCGTCCAGCAAGGGACATCATTTTTCAAGGGACACCGTCCTGCAAGGGACACTGATCTGCAAAAGGACAGCGACCTGCAAGGGGCATCATTTTTTTTTCAAGGCACATCGTCCTGAAATGGACATCGTCCTGCAAGGGACATCATTTTTCAAGGGACACCGTCCTGCAAGGGACACCGATCTGCAAAAGGACAGCGACCTGCAAGGGGTATCATTTTTTTTCAAGGCACATCGTCCTGAAATGGACATCGTCCTGAAATGGACATCGTCCTGAAATAGACATCATCCTGCAAGGGACACTGTCCTGCAAGGGACACCGATCTGCAAAGGGACAGCGACCTGCAAGGGGCATCATTTTTTTTTCAAGGCCCATCGTCCTGAAATGGACATCGTCCTGAAATGTACATCATCCTGCAAGGGACAGCGTCCTGCAAGGGACATCATTTTTCAAGGGACACCATCCTGCAAGGGATGCCGATCTGCAAAGGGACAGCGACCTGCAAGGGGCATCATTTTTTTTTCAAGGCACATCGTCCTGAAATGGACATCGTCCTGCAAGGGACATCATCCTGCAAGGGACATCGTCCTGCAAGGGACATCATTTTTCAAGGGACACCGTCCTGCAAGGGACACCGATCTGCAAAGGGACAGCGACCTGCAAGGGGCATCATTTTTTTTCAAGGCACATCGTTCTGAAATGGACATCATCCTGAAATGGACATCGTCCTGCAAGGGACATCATCCTGCAAGGGACATCGTCCTGCAAGGGACATCATTTTTCAAGGGACACCGTCCTGCAAGGGACACCGATCTGCAAAGGGACAGCGACCTGCAAGGGGCATCATTTTTTTTTCAAGGCACATCGTCCTGAAATGGACATCGTCCTGCAAGGGACATCATCCTGCAAGGGGCAGCGTCCAGCAAGAGACACCGGCCCGACGGGCGCCTGGCCCTTGGGGGCCTGGGTTAAAAGGGACCCCCGCCGCAGGGGGTGCTGGAGGGCCGTCCAGCCGGGACAGCGACGCCGCCGCGCCCGGGCCCCGCCGCCCGCCTCCCCGCCCGCCCGGCCGCCGCCGCCCCTCCGCTCACCTCCCGAGCGCCGCTCGCCGCCTGCGCCACCGGGAGCCCGGCCGGAAGTGGACGGCGCCGGGCACTCCTTCCGCTTCCGGCGCCAGGCCCGGACCCGGAAGAAGCGGATCTGGGGTTCGCTCTGGAGCCCCCCTTCCTCCCCCCCCCCCCCCCCGCTCCCGCCGCCTCCCCCAGGAGGAGGCTGCTCGGAAGCTTGCCCACGGTGCTGGACCCCACCCCCTGTGCCAGTGTTCACCCCCAAAGCTGGCCCTACGCACCCACCTGCCCTGCACCCTTCCAGCTCATTCGAACCCCCTTTTTGTAACATTTTATTTTTTTTAAAAAAAATATTTCATTTTATTTATTTGAGAGAGTGAAAGAGGCAGAGCGTTGTTGCATCAGGGCCTCCAGCCAATTGCAAATGAACTCCAGATGCATGCGCCCCCTTGTGCATCTGGCTAACGTGGGTCCTGGGGAATCGAACCGAGGTCCTTTGGCTTTGCAGGCAAGCGCCTTACCCACTCTCCAGCCCTAACATTTTATTTAATTATATGCAAGGTGCCACTGCAAATTAACTACACATGCATGCGACCCCTCTCCCCCCTCCGTGCATTTGTTTTACCTGGGTTCTTAGGCTTTGCAGGCTAATGCCTTAACCTCTAAGCCATCTCTCCAGCCCTCCCCTTCTTCTTTTTTTTTTTTTTAAAGATTTATTTTTATTTATTTATTAGAGACAAACGGAGAGAGAGAGAGAGAATGGGCACACCAGGGCCTCCAGTCACTGCAAAGGAACTCCAGATGCATGTGCCGCTTGTGCATCTGGCTTACGTGGGTCCTGGAGAATCAAACTAGGGTCCTTAGGCTTTGCAGGCAAATGCCTTAACCCCTAAGCCATCTCTCCAGCATCCTTCCCCCTGCCTCTCTCCTTATTTATTTATTTATTTTTGTGTATGTGTGGTTTTTTTCAAGGTAGGGTCTCACTGTAGCCCAGGCTGACCTGGAATTCATTATGGAGTCCCAGGGTGGCCTCGAACTCACGGCGATCCTCCTGCCTCTGCCTCCCGAGTGCTGGGATGAAAGGCATGCGCCACCACACCCAGTTCGCCCCTTCTTTTTTTTCCAAGAGACATGGAGAAAGAGAATGGGCGCACCAGGGCATCCAGTCAGTGCAAACGAACTCGAGATGCATGTGTCAGCCTGTGCATCTGTTTTACATGGGTCCTGGGGGATCAAACCAGGGTCCTTAGGCTTTGCAGGCAAGCGCCTTAACCTCTAAGACATCTCTCCAGCCCTCCCCCAACTTTTTTTTTTTAATTTTTATTAGCATTTTCCATGGTTTTTTTTTTTTTGAGTTAGAGTCTTGCTGTAGCCCAGGCTGACCTGTAATTCACTATGTAGTCTCAGAGTGGCCTCGAACTCATGGCAATCCTCCTACCTCTGCCTTCCAAGTGCTGGTGTTGAAGGCGTGCACCACCACACCCACCACCCCCCTTTTTTAACCTGTAATTTTTTTATTGTATTATGAGATTTATTTTACTTTTTAAATATTTATTTATTTGAGAAAGAGGCAGACACGGAGAGAGAATGGGTGTGCCAGGGCCTCCAGCCACTGCAGAGGAACTCCAGATGCATGCACCACCTTGTGGTGCATCTGGCTTCATGTGGGTACCGGGGAATCAAACCTGGGTCCTTGGGCGTTTCAGAAAAGTCCCTTAACCACTAAGCCATCCCTCCAGCCCCTGTAGTATGAGACTTACTGAGTGAACATGATTGGTAGGGTTGAGCAGAGCTCGTGAGAGCAGAGCTTGTCGCTGGTCCTGGCCATCACGACTAGGAAAACGTTCAACCCCACCACGCCATCATGGATGACGCCACCACGGATGAACCACTTCTCAGCTGCAGTATCTTTGGAGCCGTCTGCGTTGAACTTGGTGGAGCCCCGCTTTTTGGAGACGTGGCTCTTGCTGCGGCCAGGAAACTTGAACTTGGCTCCGCAAAGGGCCTCAATCACATGCCCCTTATGCTGCTGCTTGCTGCAGATGGACTTGGTGACCTGGCCAATACGAACGCTGGCCACTGTGCCCTGTGGCTTCCCAAAAGCACCCTGCGTACCTGTCTGGAGCCCGACTGGGGAATAGCATGAGATCAGAAATCTAGACATCCACCACAGAATGTCTCCAAAGGTCCCTTAGGGCCACCTGTAACAGGCACCAGGTCATTAAATGACTGAGGAGGCAGCTCCCTGTGACCATGGTGCGCGCAGCAACCACCAGGAGAGGACTTCAGTTTGCTTAATTGGTTGCAGATCCTCCAGCTCGTTACCATGGCATTGTGTTCAAGGTTCTAAAGTGTTAGAGCTGTTACTAAAAAAAACAACCATAGCAAAATCTAGATTGGAAGGATGGCTTAGCGATTAAGGCACTTGCCTGCAAAGCCTAAGGACCCAGGTTCGATTCCCCAGGACCCACGTTAGCCAGACGCACATGGTGGCCCATGCGCCTGGGGTTCATTTGCAGTGGCTGGAGGCTCCGGTGTGCCCGTTCTCATTCTCTCTTTATCTGCCTCTTTCTCTCCTAGTAAATAAATAAATGAAATAAATCCTTTAAAAATTTTTAGTATGAGGGCTGGAGAGATGGCTTAGTGGTTAAGGCGCTTGCATCCAATGGACTAGGTTTTGCCACAACTGTCAGAGACAGTTGTGAAGACATAAAATTCACAAGCCATAAAGGAAAGGATTTAAAAATTGGCAACCGGGCTGGAGGGATGGCTTAGTGGTTAAGGTGCTTGCCTGCAAAGCCTAACGACCCATGTTCGACTCTCCAGATTCCACATGAGCCAGACTCACAAAGGTGAGGAAAGCACAAGGTTGCACGTGCCCACTAGATGACACAAGTGTCTGGAGATTGATTGCGGTGGTTGAGGCTCTGGGGCACCAGTTGTTTCTCTCCCTCTCTGTCTCTGCCTCTGTCTTTCTCTCTCTCTCTTTAATATTTTTTGCTCATTTTAATTTACTTACTTGAGAGTGACAGAGAGAGAGGGAGAGAGAGACAGATAGAGAGAGAACGGGCACGCCAGGGCTTCCAGTCACTGCAAACGTACTCCAGACGCATGTGCCCCCTTGTGCATCTGGCTTACGTGGGTCCTGGGGAACCGAGCCTTGAACCGGGGTCCTTAGGCTTCACAGGCAAGCGCTTAACCGCTAAGCCATCTCTCCAGCCCTTTCTCTCTCTCTTGCTCTCTATAAAAACAAACAAAAAAATTAAATTAAAAAAATATTGGCAATCATTGCATGATAAAATATTCTGGGTGGGGCTGGAGAGATAACTTAGTGGTTAAGGTACTTGCCTGCAAACTCTAAGGACCCAGGTTTGATTCCCCAGTACCTACATAAACCAGATGCACAAGGTGGTGCGTGTGTCATTTGCAGTGGCTGGAGGCCCTGGCACACCCACTCTCATCTTCTTTGCCTGCCTCCCTCTCTCTCTAATAAGTAAAAATATTTTTAAAATACTCTTGGGGCTGGAGAGATGGCTTAGGAGTTAAGGTGCTTGCCTGCAAAACCAAAGGACCCAGGTTCGATTCCCCAGGACCCACATAAGCCCGTTGCACAAAGGAGTGCACGCATCTGGAGTTCGTTTGCAGTGGCTGGAGGCCCTGGTGTGCCCATTCTCTATCTGCCTCTTTCTTTCTTCCTTCCTCCCTCCCTCCTTCCCTCTCTCTCTTTCTTTCTTTCTTTCTGTTTTGTTTTACAAGTAGGGTTTCACTCTAGCTCAGGCTAACCTGACCTGACCTGGAATTCACTATGCAGTCTCAGGGTGGCCTTGAACTCACGGCGATCCTCCCTACCCAAGTGCTGGGATTAAAGGTGTGCACCACCACGCCTGGCTATCTGCCTCTTTCTGTCTCTCTCAAGTAAGTTAAATAAATAAATTTTTTTGAAAATAGACTTGAATGAAGGTCCCCAGCTTTGCCTTCCTCACGTGTCACAGAACAGCAGAAATCTGGTGTTCCTGAAGCACTGGGAGGGGCCCCGACCCTCAGCAATAGCAGGAGAGGTCCCAGAAGAGGTGTGGTACCCCAACCATGGGCTCTATTCTTCCCACCAGTTCATTTATATCACGCCCTTCCACCTTATGCTGTGGGCTTGTCCTAGAATGAAAATCCGGGGCTGGAGAGATGGCTTAGCGGTTAAGCGCTTGCCTGGGAAGCCTAAGGACCCCGGTTCGAGGCTCGGTTCCCCAGGACCCACGTTAGCCAGATGCACAAGGGGGCGCACGCGTCTGGAGTTCGTTTGCAGTGGCTGGAAGCCCTGGCGCGCCCATTCTCTCTCTCTCCCTCTATCTGTCTTTCTCTCTGTGTCTGTCACTCTCAAATAATAAATAAATAAAAAATGGACAAAAAAATATTTAAAAAATGAACAAAAAATTTTTTAAAAAAAGAAAATCCGAAACACGCTCCACAGGAGAAAATACATTGAATGCATAGGAACATGGGATTTATTTTACATCAGTTTTGCAAATTTAGTACAAACCTCAGTATAAGAGCTACGTGTGAATGCTTTATGAAAGGCACCAAGAAGACAGCAAGAAAGCTGTGTGTCTGTTTAAAGTTCATCAGGACAATTCTATCTGCCGATGTCTTTCTCTTCCAGTAGAAGCTGCAAATCTAAAAGACAGCTCAGGTTCACCCCCACCCCCAGTCTATCCAGCCTCATACTTGATTTTTTTTTAAGAGTTTGGAATTTTGGGGGCTGGAGAGATGGCTTAGTGGTTAAGCGCTTGCCTGTGAAGCCTAAGAACCCTAGTTCGAGGCTCTATTCTCCAGGACCCACATTAGCCAGATGCACACATCTGGAGTTTGTTTGCAGTGGCCGGAGGCCCTGGCACGCCCATTCTCTCTCCCTCTTTTTCTCTACCTGCCTCTTCCTCTCTCTGTCTGTCACTCTCAAATAGATAAATAAAAATGAACAAAAATATTTAAAAAAAGATTTCGTTTTTATTTATTTATTAGAGACAGACAGAGAGAGAGAGAGAATGGGCGCGCCAGGACCTCTAGCCACTGAAAACAAACTCCAGACGCATGCGCCACCATGTGCATCTGGCTCACGTGGGACCTGGAGAATCGAACCTGGGTCCCTGGGCTTCGTGGGCACGCACCTTAACCGCTCGGCCATCTCTCCAGCCGTCAACCTTGATTTTTGATATTCTTCGGCCCATAGGCAGAAGTCAGACACCACGGAAGAGCAGTAGCCTTGGTTAGCACCGACGGGTGACACCCTGCATGCGCACGCACGCCCACGGCGAGTTTCCAGAGTGTGCATAACGGCTGAGCAGGAAACGTGCAGGTTTAGGAGATTTTCGGTGCTGTGGGCGCGGTGCTGGTGCCGTGGGTCCAAGCCTACCGTGGGATATGGTATCCCCAGGGCCCAAAATCTGTAGCAGAGTTCACCTGCAGATGTGCAAATCAGTGTCCACACAGCATGTCTTACAAGGCAGCCCCCCACTTACACGTGGTAAGTCACCCTGGCGAGGTGACATTTCAACCCCGGTGACATGAGATGCATTTGAAGGACCTGCACAGGGCTTGTGTGGGCTTCAGGATGTCCGCTGCACTCTCTCTGTCTCCCTCTCTTGGTTATATGGTGCAGGGGTGAAGGATCCCGCTCTAGTTTGACAAATGTGTAATGGGTGCCTGTTATTCTATTCCTGTGTTTGAAAACAGGGTCTCACGGAGCCAAGGCTGGCCTTAAACTCCCGATCCTCCTGCCTCAGCCTCCCGCATGCTGCAGCACCAGGACGGATGATGTCTCTGCATCCCATCTTCTCGCTTTCCTTGCCCGTGTTCCGTCTGCGGGCTCCGGACTTTGGGATATGTCACACACACATACAGCGCGCCTGTCTGCTGTGCTGTCCTCAGCCAAAGGGACAGGAGCCACTCAGTAGGAAGTGTAAGGATGTCAAGGTCACCAGGGCCTCCAGCCACTGCAATCGAACTCCAGATGCTCGCGCCACCTAGTGGGCATGTGCGGCCTTGCGCTGGCCTCACCTCTGTGCGCCCGGCTCACGTGGGATCTGGAGAGCCAAACATGGGTCCTTAGGCTTCGCAGGCAAGGGCTTCAACGGCTAAGCCGTCTCTCCAGCCCAAGAGTGGCAATGCTTGAATATTACTCTTCCCCTGCATGGAGCTGGTTTAAGCGCATTCCAGGAGCTGGGCACCAATTAGAACAGGATGTGTAGAGGAAGGCTCAAATTCCACTCCTTGCCTTAACACTGAGTTCATAAATGCCCACGGAGCAGGGTGGGCCGAGCTTTGCAGAAGTAAGTAAAGGGAGGGCTGAGTTAGCTGGGGGCGGGAGAGGGAAGGAGATTAAGGAGAGGTGGTGGAGTGAATGTGGCAAGTACCCCTCATGCCATTGGAGTGGGTGGAGGACAGGCTGACCACTTTTGTCCCCGGGTTCATGTGACGTGTGTCCTTTGTTTTAGGATATATCTAACCCCCATGGTGAGTCTCCCTGCTAGCCAGGCATCTGAAGGGCTGGGGGCAGGAGGCCCGGTCCTGTCCATCCAACCTGACTTCTGACAAGGTGATATGTGCATTTACCAGATCACCTCCGTACCGAGCCAGGAGCTGAGCTCCGGCACCCTGGACCGCAGGAGACAAAGTAAGTCCACGCTGGGGAGCAGTGCGCGGGAAGACGGGCCGCGGGCTCCATCCAGCAGGTTTCTGCCGCCATGACCTCCACCTCAGGGGACACCACACCCTGGGAAGGATGGTCCTGGGCAGAATGTCTCTGTCACACAGGCTGGATGACAGCAGGCTCTTAATACCTAACTGCCTGCCTTTCTCCTGCTCTGTGGAACCTGAACTAATACAGAAGAGAGTCTTTGGCTTTGAGCCCAGCCTGGGACATATTCATGAGCACCACAGGTCTATTTGCAGGTGGGTTGGGGTGACCTTTCCTGCTTTGTGCCTTGTATCCCAATCGGAGTGGGTTATCTTTAGAATTAAATATATATATATATGTATATGTATATATATTGACTGTCTACCTGTCTCAAAGTCTTCCTGAGTTGGCACATGGAGCCCTCACCCCCAAAGCCCTGTAGACAACCCAGCGATGACGTCTCCCAGACAGCGTGGTCATCTCCTTACCTGTGTGTCTGTGCCCCTCCTAGCCTGGGCACTAGCTGCCGCCATGTGATATTATACCCAGGGACACAGGCACCTCCGCTGTCCCCAGAGACCCACAGAAAAATACCAGAAGAAACAGAACAAGGTGTTTCTTCCCCCCCCTCCCCCCGCCGAGGTAGGGTCTCCCTGTGGCTCAGGGTGACCTGGAACTCACTTTGTAGTCCCAGGCGGCCCTGGAATACACAGCGATCCTCCTACCTCTGCCTCCCTGGGGCTGAGGTTAAAGGTATGCGCCACCACGCCCTGCTAACAAGGCAGATGTGGCCTCAGACTCTGGACTGAGAGCCATGGACCCTTGTCGCTGCACCCAAGGAGGTGGCCAGTGGATTGGGTCAGGGACGCATCATTCAGTTGCTCTCTGCCAGCTTAAGGGGTAGCCAACAGGGGACACTGTTGGCTGGTGTCCTTGAACAGTTCATTTCTCAGTTAGACACAGATCTAGGTTTGCATGGGCGAACCCTCCAATATTCTCTGTGACGCGGGAATCTGGGGATCCATTCATGAAGCTCTGGAGATGCGTCACCAGAAGTCTCCCATGATGTCCCACCATCCAGGGGCCCGAGGTTCCCGGAAGACTGGCAGCTTTAGGGTAGGAAGGCTCCTTCGGAGGTCCCGGGTATGATGCGGGCCGTGGAGGCCCTCTTAGGGAGTGTCCCGGGCACAGCGACCTGGCCAGGAGCGGCCCACGGGGACGCGTCCAGGGGCTCGCTCTTGATCACAGGGGTGGCCCCAGGAGGTCTGCAGTCACAGCCCGCAGCGGGGTGCTGGCCGTCGGTACTGTGGCCCCACGTGCAGAGGCGGTGGGGAGGCTGCGGCTCCAGGCAGGTGCAATGGGCAGGGCAGAGAGCGGTCAGCTCCCTGCAGGATCTGGAAGTGGTCCTGCTGTATGCGTGAGTCCCTAGCATTTCGTGCCCAGTGAGAGGGGCACAGACCTGGTGCCTGTACTTGGGCTCTGTCTTCAGATGCACTCTGGTAGGGAAGCTCACGAGATGCCTCCTGGCCGCATCGCCGGCGGCTCCCAGCCACAGCCTGCTGCTGGGAGGGCATCGGCTTTCCTGGGTGTCCTGGGACGCGGGCTCATTTTCCAGCTTGATGGGCACTTCCAGCGACAGTACTGGATTACAGGGGGTGCCCACAGCGATGGGCAGGCCGGGCAACTTTGCATCCTCCGCGGAATATCCCCTGGCTGCGAAGCACTGCACTTTGGGAGGACAGAGCCTGGCCCCCACGCTGCCCTGGGGGACATGGCAGGTGGGCGGCCTCCCTTGGCCCAGATAGATGTCCCTCACGGGTCTGCTCATCCTGCCGCAGTAAGCCCCAGGGGGGTGGTCCAGTGACCCTCTGAAAGCAGCCATGCTGCTGGAACTGCACATGCCCTGGGTGCCAGGGTAGGGCACACACGAGCCATGGGATGCTGGACGCGTGGACAGCTCGTTCCTACCCGGCTGTAGACTCAGCTTGGCGCCGCTCTCCTGTCCACACTGTTCTGTGGCCCAGGTCGGGTCCCTCGAGGGGGCTGGCATCTCCAGACAGCAGTTGTGCCTCCTGTGCCTCTCCCTCCGGCTCCTGGCTCCTGGGCAGCCGCTCAGCACCACTTCCCTTTCCTCTTCTTCCCTGTCCCTTCCAAAAAGAGAAAGCTGGGCTGGAGAGATGGCTTAGCGGTTAAGCGCTTGCCTGTGAAGCCTAAGGGATCCCCGGTTCGAGGCTCGATTCCCCAGGATCCACGTAAGCCGTGAGTTCCAGGCCACTCCGAGACTACAGAGTGAATTCCAGGTTAGTCTGGGCTAGAGCAAGACCCTACCTCAAAAACAACAACAAAAAAAAAAGGGTTGGAAAGGTGGCTTAGCAGTTAAGGCGTTTGCCTGCAAAGCCAAAGGACCCAGGTTCGAATTCCCCAGGACCCACGTTAGCCAGATACACAAGGGGTACATGCGTCTGGAGTTCATTTGCAGTGGCTGGAGGCCCTGGCGTGCCCATTCTCTCTCTATATATAGCTGGCTCTTCCTCTTTCTCTCTGTCTGTCGCTCTCAAATAAATAAATAAAAATAAACAAAAAAACTAAATAAAAGAGAGAGAGAAAGCTATTGGACCGAGTGACAGAAACAATGCACTCCATCCCCTTGGGGGCTTCAGCTTGTCTGCGGGAGGACTCTAACTTAACAAGATGCTGGCTAAATCTCCAGGGACAACTGCAAAGCAGCCCACAATCACACTGTCCCTGTCCCCAGACCAGTGGTCCACGGGCCGACGCAAGCCTTCCTTCCTTAAGCCCTCAGGTACCCAGGAGGCAAGTGACACACGCCACTCTCCCTGCTAAAGAAACGCATCTCTGGTTAAAAAACAAAAACAAAAAACAGCTGGGTATGGTGGCACACACCTTTAATCCCAGCACTCGGGAGGCAGAGGTAGGAGGATCGCTGTGAGTTCCAGGCCAACCTGAGACTACATAGTGAATTCCAGGTCAGCTTGGGTCAGAGTGAGAACCTACCTTGGAAAACCAAAAATAATAATAATAATAATAATAAGTAAAATAAATAAATAAAATAAAATAAAGACAGATTGGGCTGGAGGGATGGCTTAGCTGTTAAAGTGTTTGCCTGCAAAGCCAAAAGACCCTGGTTCAATTCCCCAGGACCCACATAAGCCAGATGCACAAGGTGGCGCATGCATGTGGAATTCCTTTGCAGAAACTGGATGCCCTGGTGTGCCCATTCTCTCTGTCTGTTTGTCTCTCTCTCTCTCTCTCTCTCAAAAAAAAAAAAGAAAAAGAAAAAGAAAAAGAAAAAAGAGGGCTGGAGAGATGGCTTAGCGGTTAAGCACTTGCCTGTGAAGCCTAAGGACCCTGGTTCGAGGCTTGATTCCCCAGGAGCTACGTAAGCCAGATGCACAAGGGGGCGCACATGTCTGGAGTTCATTTGCAGTGGCTGGTGGCTTTGGCATGCCCATTCTCTCTCTCTCTCTCTCTGCCTCTTTATCTCTCTGTCTGCCTCTCTCAAATAAATAAATAAAAATAAACCAAAAAGAAAAAAAGAAGAAAGAAAAGGCATAAGGCATCTCTGCACAGGCAGGTCCAGCATCAGTCCCATAGTCATAACGAATACAGCCACGTGGGGCTGTTAAACTAAAGGCCAAGCATGTAGCTGACCAGCAGGATACCGAGTGACCTCGGGATGGACACTCACGACGAGGGACAGCGGCTGGGGCGGGCAGCGTCTGGCAGCCAATCTGACAAGGAGAACCCTGGTCAGGACAGGAGCGAGGTGGGCAGGGGACGAGGAGCCAAGAGGACTTGTGAAGCAAATCCACTCCCGGGCCCAGGCTGCGAGGGTGTCCCTTCGTTTTGGCACCCACAGTGACTCATCGGGGGTGGGGAGCAGGAAGCGATACCACTTACCCTGAAGCCCCCTTGGGGTCCATGAGGAGTCCAGGACCACCTCTGAGGCACAGGCATGGGGTCCTGGGTAGACCACAGCCCCAGTGGGCCCCGTCTGCTTGTGCCCTGAACACAGAGATGTTGTTTTCTCCATTTTCTCCAGCGCTCCGTGCTGTTAGGGTTTAGAGACAAGGCAGCTGTCACTCGCTGAGCTCAGACCAGAACCCGAGAGGCAGCAGTGAGACCCGCCGTGGCCCCTCCACCAAATGGCATGCCCATGGACTGCACCGGGGGGGGGGGGGTCTGCAGACAGGGGAGCTCTCCCAGGGACAAAAGCACCATAGATGAGAATATGGTACCTGCTAAGTAATTGGGTTCTTGATGCAACTCGGATTCATACATATTCATCACTTTTGCCCTGTGAAGAGATAGTAACAGAGTTAATATGGGTAAAGTATGTGTTGATGGAAGGATGTCATGCCCGAGAGAGGACAGAAACGAACTCACTTTTCAATTTTCTTTTTTTTTTTGACAGAAAAAGAGAGAGAGAGAGAGAATGGGTGTGCCACTGCATAAGAACTCCAGATGCATGGGCCCCTTGTGCATCTGGCTAACGCCGGGCCTGGGGAATCGAACCTGGGTCCTTTGGCTTTGCAGGCAAATGCCTTGACCGCTAAGCCATCCCTCCAGCCCACTTTTAAATCTTTAAAAAAAAATTTTTATTTGAGAGAGAGAGAGAATGGGCATGCCAGGGCCTATAGCCACTGCAAACAAACTCCAGATGCATGTGCCACCATGGGCATCTGGCTTACATGGGTCCTGAGGAATTGAACCTGGGTCTTAAGCCTTCGTAGGCAAGTGCCTTAGCCACTAAGCCATCTTTCCAGCCCATCACTTTTCAATCTTTCTCTCTTTCAGTCTTCTTGGTGACAGATACCTGAAAATTCTGCATCATATCGCTTTTGGGACCCACAAAAGACTAACAAATTACTTTAGAATGTTGATACCACATAGCCCCTCCTTTTAAAATATTTACATATTTATTTACATATATACTTATATATATCATTATTTATATATATTACTTATAAATATTATTTATTTATTTATTTAAGAGAGGGAGAAAGAAGCAGATAGAGAGAGAATGGGCACACCTGGGCCTCCAGCCACTGTGCGCATGTGCGACCTTGCACGTTTGTGTCCCCTTATGCATCTGGCTTACATGGGATCTGGAGAGTCCAACATGGGTCTTTAGGTTTCACAGGCAATTGCCTTAATCACTAAGCCATCTCTCCAGCCCAGGCTTTTATTCTGGAAGGCCACTGCTCCTAGGGGAACTGTGTGTGTGTGTGAGAGAGAGAGCGAGAGAGAGAGAGAGAGAGAGAGAGAGAGAGAGAAAGAGAATTATACTACAGACACTTAGAAGCTCTTAGAAGCTACTTTTTTTTCCAAGGTAGGATCTCGCTGTAGCCCAGGCTGACCTGGAATTCACTCAGCGGTTAAGGCGCTTGTCTGCAAAGCCTAACAAACCCGGGTTCGATTCCCTCACTATGCAGGTAAAGCCAGATGCACAAAATGGTGCATGCATCCTGAGTTCAGTTGTGAGACCCTGGTGCACCCATGTTCACTCATTCATTCTCTCTCTCTCCCTCTCCTTGAAAGTAAATAAATAAATAAAATCTTAAAATCAAAATAACAACAAAAGATTTCCCCACCCCCCCCCCAAAAAAAATCAAGATGAAAGCCTGGCTCCTCTGTCTCCATTTTGGGTCTGCTTCCTTCATTACGAGTCAGCTGCTCCTCCCTGCATGTGGGCATACTAATCATTCAAGCAGTGTCTATCTAGAAATTGGGGATACCAAACCGCTCTTCTCTTCCTTCAATGCTGAAAGCTCAAAGGTAGGACTACTGAAAACATCTTACCATCAGCATTTGATAGTGTCTTGCCTTGGATCCCCCAAAGGTGTCAAAAGGTCTTTGCCCAGGCTGGAGAGATGGCTCAGCGGTTAAGGTGCTTGCCTAAGAAGCCTAAGGATCCAGGTTCAATTCCCCAATACCCACGTAAGCCAGATGCAAAAAGTGGCACATGCATCTGGAGTTTGTCTGCAGTGTCTAGAGGCCCTGGTGTGCCCATTCTCTCTGTATCTGCCTCTCTCTCTCCCTCTCTGAAATAAATAAGTAAATAAAATATTTAAAAAGGAGGGGCTAGAGAGATGGTTTAGTGAGTAAGGAACTTGGCTGCAAACCCAAAGGACCCAGGTTCTATTCCCCAGTACCCAAGAAAGCCAGATGCAAAAGGTGGCCCATGCATCTGAAGTTCATTTGAAGCGGCTGGAGGCCCTTGTACACCATTCTGTCTCTCTCTCTCTCTCTCTTTTTTTTAATAGTTTTTGTTTATTTTTATTTATTTATTTATTTGAGAGTGACAGACAGAGAGAGAAAGAGGCAGAGAGAGAGAGGGAGAGAGAATGGGCGCTGCAGGGCCTCCAGCCACTGCAAACGAACTCCAGACGCGTGCGCCCCCTTGTGCATCTGGCTAACGTGGGTCCTGGGGAATCAAGCCTCGAACCAGGGTCCTTAGGCTTCACAGACAAGCGCTTAACTGCTAAGCCATCCCTCCAGCCCCCATTCTCTCTTTCTATCTCTCCCTCTTCTCTCTCAAATTAAAATCAAATATTTTTTAAAAGGTCATTGCCTAAACCTGTGGTCACCTTGGATTTCAGAAATAGGACAGTCCCCCAAGGCATGGCAGCCCCAGTGATGGCAAGACTGCATGCTGCAAGAGCTATCATCAACAAACCAGCTTGCCCCTCCAAGCAGCAAGCACTTCCTTGGGACATCTTGCATACCAGGACTGAGCATGTGATTAATTGTGCGCGTTGGACTAGAGAGACGGCTCAGCAGTTAAGACGCTTGCCTGTGAAACCTAAGGACCCGTGTTCAACTTTCCAGATCCCACATAAGCCAGACGCACAGAGGTGAGGCAAGCACAAGCTCGCACATGCCCACTAGGTGGCGCAAGCTTCTGGCATTCCATTTCAGTGGCTGAGGCCCTGGCATGCCAATTCTCTCTCTCTTTCTCTCTATAATAATAATAATAATAATAAAAGGCATGCCTCTCAACTCCCATCCCAATTTTTCTTCTGTTAAACTTAAAGCTCTTGTCAGTGGCCCAAACATAGGACCCCTTTATCTGTTTCTGCCCCCAGTGTACCACATTAAGTCTCTTTTCTTTGCTTTTCACTATGATTTATCTCTCTTTTAAAAAAAATATTTTTATTTATTTATTTGCCAGAGAAAGAAAGAGGTAGATAAATGGAGAGAGAGAGAGAGAGAGAATGGGCACACCGGGGCCTCCAGCTGCTGCAAACGAACTCCTGACGCATGTGCCACTTTGTGCATCTGGCTTACATGGGTCCCAGGGAATCAAACCTGGGTCTTTTGGCTTGGCAGGCGAGCGCCTTCGCCGCTTAGCTGTCTCTCCAACCCTACTTGTCGCTTTAATTGGCATATTAGAATGGGTGGCCAAGCCTGGCCTGTTGGGACCTACCGGAACCGGAGACTTTGCCATAAAACTCTAGTTACAGTTATCTTGAGGTCTGACATAGATTGCTCAGTGGTAGAGCACTTGCCTAGCATGCACAGGGCCCTGGATCTCATTGTCAGCATGATCACAAATGAATTAATAAATAAATAAACAAATAAATAAAAACAGGACTGGATAGATGGCTCAACGATTAAGGCGCTTGCTTGCAAAGCCTAATGATCTGGGTACAATTCCCTGGGACCCACATAAAGCCAGATGCATGATGTGGCGTATATGTCCGGAATTCATTTGCAGCAGCTGAAGGCCTTGGCTTGTGGGCACTTGTTCTAGTGTGCATGCTCTCTCTCTCTCTCTCTCTCTCTCTCTCTCTCTGCCTGCTGGGCATGGTGGTGCACATTTTTAATCCCAGCACTCGGGAGGCAGAGGTAGGAGGACCACTGTGAGTCTGAGGCCAGCCTGGGACTCTAGAGAGAGTTCCAGGTCAGCCAGGGCTCAAATGAGTCCCTGTCTTAGAAAAAAAATGTGAAATAACAGTAATCTTTAAAAAATTTATTTATTTACAAAGAGAGAGAAATGGAGAGAAGAGAGACAGACGGAGAGAGAATGGGCATGCCAGGGCCTCCAGCCACTGCAAACAAACTCCAGACACATGCGCCCCTCATGCATCTGGCTTGCGTGTGTCCTGGAGAATCGAACCTGGGTCCCTTGGCTTCGCAGGCAAAGGCCTTAACTGCTAAGCCATCTTTCCAGCCCCAATAACAGTAATCTTGATTTATCCTAATACATATTTAAAAAAAATTTTTAAACATTTTAACTTTTTTGTTTTGTTTTGTTTTTAGAGATAGGGTATTGCGTTATCCCAGGCTGACCTGAAATTCACTATGTAGTCTCAGGGTAGCCTTGAACTCAAAGTAATCCTCCTACCTCTGCCACCCAAGTGCTGGGATTAAAGGTGTGTGCCACCCTGCCCTGCTAATTAAATTTTTTTTTTTTTTTAATGAGAGAAAGAGAGGGTTTGAGAGGGAATTGGCAAACCAGGGTCTCCAGCCACCACAGTTGAACTCCAGATGCGTGTGTCACCTTCTGCGTTTGGCTAATGTGGGATCTGGAGCATTGGTCCTTAGGCTTTGTGAGCAAGTGACTTAACAAGCTAAGCCATCTCTCCTGCCCTGATAGGCACTTTTCAAAGAAGAAATTTAGGCGACTTTCTTTTTTCTTTTTTTTTTTTTTAATATTTTTTGTTCATTTTTTATTTATTTATTTGAGAGTGACAGACACAGAGAGAAAGACAGAGGGAGAGAGAGAGAATGGGCGCGCCAGGGCCTCCAGCCACTGCAAACGAACTCCAGACGCGTGCGCCCCCTTGTGCATCTGGCTAACGTGGGACCTGGGGAACCGAGCCTCGAACCGGGGTCCTTAGGCTTCACAGGCAAGCGCTTCACCGCTAAGCCATCTCTCCAGCCCTTAGGCGACTTTCTTGCTACCATTGCTCTAGCTGGGTTCAAGCCTCCTTATCCCATCAGGCCCACAGCCATCACCCTGCCTTGTGCCACTGACTGCTCCGTTCCTGGGTCTGTAGAAAGGAGAGACCCTGGACCAGGACATCTGTGGCCTGCTGGGGCTCCCCTGGGAATGTGCACTCCTGACAATCACATCGTTTTGCCACTGTTTGTCCCTACACAGCCACAGAAGTATGACGGGCGCTGACTTGGGTATTTGAAATAAAATCTTAGACAGGGGCTGGAGAGATGGCTTAACTGTTAAGGCCCTTGCCAGCAAAGCCAAAGGACCCAGGTTCGAGTCCCCAGGACCCACATAAGCCAGATGCACAAGGGGGTGCACGCTTCTGGAGTTTGTTTGCAGTGGCTGGAGGCCCTGGTGCGCCCATTCTCTCTCTCTCTCTGCCATTTTCTCTCTCTCAAATAAATAAATAAAAATGTATTTTAAAAAACCATACTGGGGCTGGAGAGATGGCTTAGCGGTGAAGCGCTTGCCTGTAAAGCCTGAGGACCCCGGTTCGAGGCTCGATTCCCCAGGACCCACATTAGCCAGATGCACAAGGGGCACATGTTTGCAATGGCTGGAGGCCCTGGCGTGCCCATTCTGTCTCTCCATATCTCTCTGCCTCTTTCTCTCTCTGTCTCTCTCAAATGAATAAATAAAAATTGAATAAAAAATTTTAAAAAAAAACCATCCTGAGCTGCAGGAGTAAGAATTACAGTCAGCACAAAATCCCACGTGGAAGACTGTTTGAGACAGTGGTGTCTTGTGGTTGCTCCCAGAACATCTTCCAGGGCCTGATACCACCATCTGTGCCCCCCCCCGCCCCCCACTGATATGTGGATGTAGCTCTGAAGTGAGCTCAGGGCAGAGAGGATGGGAGTCCCACACACCCAGGGCGCTCCATGTTCACCCCTTCTGAGTTTTTTGTTTTCATTTGAAATCTTAATATTCTGCGCACCATGATGTCTATTTACTGGGCTGCTGTCCCCCACAGATGCTACAAATTCATCCCTGTGTCCACGCGCGGGAGGGGGGGGCCGTGGTCCACTGCCTCCACCGTAGCCAGGCCAGTGGCCTGTACTTTCCCGTGTGGCCGCCAGGGGGCGCTGGAAAGTTACTCTCCAGGCCCAGCTTTGAGCTCAAGCATGTTTTTTAAAAAATATTTTATTTATTTATGCATTTGACAGAGAAAGTGTGGGGGGGTAGAGAGAGAGAGAAAAAAAAAATGGGCGCGCCAGGGCCTCCAGCCACTGCAAACGAAGTCCAGATGCATGTGCCACCTTGTGCATTGGCTAATGTGGGTCCTAGAAATCACACCTGGGCCCTTTGGCTTTGCAGGCAAACGCCTTAACTGCTAAGCTATCTCTCCAGCCACCCAAAGCTTTTTTTTTTTTTTTTTAATAACTAATTAATTTATTTATTTGAGAGAGAGAGATTGAGGCAGAGAGGCAGATAGAGGGGGCTGGAGAGAGAAAATGGGGCTGGGGGGGCAGGGCCTCCAGCCACTGCAAACAAACTCCAGATGCATGTGCCACTTTGTGTATCTGGCTTACGTGGGTCCTGGGGAATCGAATCTAGGTCCTTTGGTTTTGCAGGCAAGCGCCTTAACCGCTACGCCATCTCTCCAGTCCCCCAAAGCTATTTTAAGGCTGGAAATACATATGGAAAAGTTTCTGTAAATCTCTCAGGGAAAAAAAAAAAATTATCTTTACCATATAGAACCTGCCGGGTGGGATGGTGCATGTCTTTAATCCCAGCACTTGGGAGGCAGAGGTGGGAGATCAAGGCCACCCTGAGACTACACAGTGAATTCCAGGTCAGTGTGGGCTAGAGGGAGAGCTCACCCTGAAAAAAAAAAAAAAAAAACAACTAAAACAAAATATAGAACTCTCAGACAGTGGATGAAGGCAAGACACCTAGAGATTAGACAGTCTGACTTCTCAAGAAAGATGACCCTTTGGCCTTTTCACTCTTGAGTCCTGAACAGGTAAATTCTGCCCCAGGTGGACCACTGGGCTCTGGCTGGGCACAGAATGCATCATAATCATTGTTTTTTTTTTGGTTTTCCGAGGTAGGGTCTCACTCTAGCCCAGGCTGACCTGGAATTCACTATGGAGTCTCAAGGTGGCCTCGAACTCGCGGCAATCCTCCTACCTCTGCCTCCCGAGTGCTGGGATTAAAGGCATGCCATACATCATTTTGTACCTTTATCTTTAAAAAAAAAAATACAGGGCTGGAGAGATGGCTTAGCGGTTAAGCGCTTGCCTGTGAAGCCTAAGGACCCTGGTTCGAGGCTCGGTTCCCCAGGTCCCACGTTAGCCAGATGCACAAGGGGGCGCACACGTCTGGAGTTCGTTTGCAGAGGCTGGAAGCCCTGGCGCGCCCATTCTCTCTCTCTCCCTCTATCTGTCTTTCTTTCTGTGTCTGTCGCTCTCAAATAAATAAATTTTAAAAAAATTTTAAAAAAATTAAAAAAAAATACGAATATTTATTTATTTGTTTGAGAAAGAGAAAGGCAAATAGAGAGAGCAAAGAGAGAGTGGATGTGTTTGGGACTCTAGCTGCTGCAAACGAACTCCAGACGCATGCACCACCTTGTGCATCTGGCTAACATGGGTCCTTGGGAATTGAATCTGGACCCTTTGGCTTTGCAGGCAAGAGCCTTAACCACTAAGCCACCTCTGCAGCCCTTTATCTTTTAACCTTATTTTTTTTCTCTTTCTTATTTTATATGTTTTTTTTTTTAAATTTCGTTTATTTATTAGCAAGCAGAGAGAGATAGAGACATACAGAGAGAGAATGGGAGCGCCAGGGCCTCCAGTCACTACAAAGAACTCCAGACACGTGTGCCACCTTGTGCATCTGTCTAACGTGGGTCCTGGGGAATTGAACCTAGGTCCTTTGGCTGACTGCCCCAAGAGTGGATGGGTACTTGGTGTCTGGACATAGTGCGTAGCAAGAGCCCCCCAGAGGCAACTGCAGGCTAAGCCGTGAGTGCCTGGTGACTGAGAGGTGGTCACCAGGCGACAGAGAACAAGATGAGTAAAAGCAGGCTGGCCGAGAGGGCACACGAGGCGCTGGGCACTGTGGGGTTCAGGCCTGGCCCTCCAGGCTGGGCCCCCAGAGCTAGTCCAGGTTCACAACTGAAGACTTGTATTCCATCCTGATGGGAGAAGGGCAGACACGTGGGACCAAAACTGGAAAGCGGTGGAAACCAACTGCCCTCTAACTGGACTGGAGGCCCGCTCCATGGGAGGGAATACATGCCTGATACTGAAAACTTACAACAGGGGTCGTCATGAGCCCTAGGGGTGTAACGTCTGCTGCTGTCTGGCTAAGTGTATATACTATGCTTATCAAACCGCCCAGTAAGCACTTCTCTTAATATTCATACCCATATATTAATGCTACTCTCACTTTTGGTTAGAGAATCTTCTCTTTTCAGATGGCAGTGACCTTGGGATGACTCAGAAGGCATCATGGTGAGGGAAAGAAGTGACCAGAGTGCTCAGCACTGAAACATCTCTATCACACCTTCCAAGGCTCAGGGTCCATTGCGGAAGAGGTGGCAGAAAGAATGTAAGAGCCAAAGGAAGGGTAGAACTCCTTACAACGTGCTCCCTCCAGACACAAAATGTCCTGGATATCCATGACCTCACAGCGCCTGACACTACCTACACAAGACCCTCATAATAGGAGGAAAAGATCATGACATCAAAATAAAAGAGAGACTGATTGAGATGGGGAGGGGATATGATGGACAGTGGAGTTGTGAAGGGGAAATTGAGGGGGAGGGAATTATGGTTAATGTCTATAATTATGGAAGTTGTCAATAAAAAAAAGGGGGGGGGAGCTGGGCATGGCGGCACATGCCTTTAATCCCAGCACTCAGGAGGCAGAGGTAGGAGGATCACCATGAGTTCGAGGCCACCCTGAGACTCCATAGTGAATTCCAGGTCAGCCTGGGCTAGAGTGAGCCCCTACCTCAAAAAACCAAAATAAATAAATAAATAAATAAACAAACAAAAAAATGAATTAAGCCAGACGTGGTGGCGCACGCCTTTAATCCCAGCACTTGGGAGGCAGAGGTAGGAGGATCGCCGTGGGTTCGAGGCCAGCCTGAGACTCCATAGTGGATTCCAGGCCAACCTGGGCTAGAGTGAGACCCTACCTTGAAACCCACCTCCTCCCCCCCAAAAGAAATTCACTAAAAAAAAAAAAGAAAAGAAAGATGAAATGGAAAATAGATCTCACCATAGATGGGGGCACGTTTCCGTGACAGGCCACAGCCATGACATAGCGAACCGCACTCACCGTGGTTCCACGGCGGCGGGCACGTCGGCCCTGTGCTTCGCTCTAAAGAGCACGCTCTTCATCTTCATCTCAGCTGCAGAGGGCAAGACTGGCACCACGGTGCAGAACAGAGAGAGCCGAGGGGGCACAGCCGTCCCCGATGGGTTCCTCTTCTTCTGTCCAAACAGGAACTTCAGTTTTCCTTGGAACTGCATCGTCTGCTTGTTTCAAAGACAGACAGACAGACAGACAGACAGGCTGTTTGCAGATCCGCCTCAACTGCAGGAAGGGGACTTCATAGGGCCACTATCCTGCGGGGTGCTGGTGGTGGCGTCTCATCCCAAGCACCCAGGAACCCCTCCCCAATGCTATCAGTGGAGTTTAGTCTCCCAGGGACCAGCTCTGCTCTTGGATGGGTCACAGTTCATGACCTTCTTGTGCTTTCTCTGGACAACATAACTGCTATGTGCACACACGTGTGTGTGTGTGTGTGTGTGTGTGTGTGTGTGTTCACACGCAGGTAAGCATAGGCACGTAGCTCTACCTGGGCTGTCACCGATCCACACTCTGTCACCAGCCACTATTGGGCCGGAGTTCCCCGGGGCATGTCTCTGGGGGCCGTTCTTTAACTTTTATTTCCAAATTGTCATTGCTCACGCATAATGAAAAGAGTTAGGAACAACTCGATTCTGCTCATTTAGAACGCACGGTGTCGGCTAAAATGCCAGCAAGTGGCTCAGGAGTTTGTGATCAAAGAAAGCAAAATCTCTTTATAAATGGAAGGCTTGAAAGGGCTGGAGAGATGGCTTGGAAGTTAAGGCACTTGTCTGCAAAGCCTGAGGACCCACGTTCGACTCCCCACATCCCATGTAAGCCAGGCGCACAAAGATGATGCATGTGCAAAGTCACGCGTGTGCACAAGGCGGTGCATGTGTCTGGAGTTTGACTGCAGTGGCTGGAGGCCCTGATGCACCAATTCTCTCTCTCTCTCTCTCTCTCTCTCTCTCTCACACACACACACACAAAGGGAAAAAATACCAGAGCCGGGCGTGGTGGCGCACGCCTTTAATCCCAGCACTCGGGAGGCAGAGGTAGGAGGATCGCTGTGAGTTCGAAGCCAGCCTGAGACTACGTAGTGAATTCCAGGTCAGCCTGGGCTAGAGTGAGACTCTACCTCAGAAAACAAAAAACAAAACAAAAAAGTTGAAAGAGAGAGAGAGAGAGACACATGGCTTTACTGAATGAACAAACATTGGCAGCAGTCTGCTGGGTGTGGAAGATTCAAGGCGATGGTATGCTGGAAGATTCTCAATATCCAGCTCTAGGAAACACAAGATTTGCATGTCTGCCAAGTGCTTGATATTCCCACTGTGGCTGATTTCAAACTGTCAGCCTGAGGCAATTAGATCTCAGAATTCCAACAAGTCAGCGGGAGGGATGGCTCAGTGGTATTTTGGTTTCTCAAGGTAGAGTCTCATTCTAGCCCAGGCTGACCTGGAATTCACTATGGAGTCTCAGGGTGGCCTCGAACTCACAGTGATCCTCCTACCTCTGCCTCCCGAGTGCTAGGATTAAAGGCATGTGCTACCACACCTGGCCCTTTTGGGCCTCTTGATCCAAAAACCTCCTTCTTAAAGATTAAGGTTTGCGTGTATTTTTTTTTTAATTTTATTAGCATTTTCCATGAGGTTTGCATGTTTTTGACAACCAAAGATAAAAATTTAGTTTTGTCGGGGCAGGGAGGGTATTACCATGGGATATTTTTTATAATCATGGAAGTATAAAAATTTGAAAAAATAAAGACCTTTTTGAAAAAAAATAAAGCACTTCTTGAGAGCAAATGCTCCAAAAAAAAAAAAAAAACCAAGCAAACCTATTTTTGTGGGCTGGGGAGTTGGCTTAGAAGTTAAGGCGCTTGCCTGCAAAGCCAAAGGACCCAGGTTCAACTCCCCAGGACCCATGTAAGCCAGATGCACAAGGGGGCGCATGGGTCTGGAGTTCATTTGCAGTGGCTGGAGGCCCTGGCTTGCTCATTCTCTCCCCTTCTCCGTCTTTCTCTATCTCTCTGCTTTTTTTCTTTCTCAAATAAATAAATAAACACATATATATTTTTAAATCTAGATTTGTCAAAAGCAGAAATGTCCCCAGAGCAAAATCCAGTGACATGTCACTGCTGAAAGGCCAAAGGATATGTATTGCCATAAACAATGTATCGCTGGTCCACCATCACCAGGCACACTCTACCCGAGGCTGGCATGTAATATTGTTTATTTATTTGAGGGAGAGAGAAGGAGGCAGATAGAGACAGAGAATGGGTACGCCAAGGCCTCCAACCACTGCAAATGAACACCAGATACATGCGCCACCTTGTGCATCTGGCTTACGTGGGTCCTGGGAAACGAACCTGAGTCCTTTGGCTTTGCAGGCAAATGCCTTAACCGTTAAGCCATCTCTCTAGATGCAATTAATGTTTTTTTAAAAACTGCTATTAATGCCAGAACAAAACCAACAAATGAATTTTAAAAAGCTAAGGAAGACAAAATTCTGAGGCCCACCTTTGATCTGTCTGGAGAGAAAAGCAAAGCGGTCTGAGTTAGCATCACGCCAAAAGAGATCTTACATTCTATGGTGGAATGATTCCCCAAAGCCAGCTTCGGGGTGTCTCACAGGGTCAAGACTGGGGAGCCAGAGAAAGCTGGTGTGATTTTGGAAAAGTTGTGATAGGACAAGGAAGAGCTTTGGGGCTCCAGGCGTACCTCATTCACGCTTCACACAGATGTGCACTTACCCCCTCCTCCCCCCCAGGAACCACTGATGTAGAGATCCTCTGGAAAGATCACTCCAACGCAGCCAGAATGAGTGAACACAAAGCAGTTAATTACCCAGGGGTCAGAGAGCTTGAGGTCGCCCTCCAAAGAGCGGAGATTTTATTTCCATTTTATAGTTTTCATAGCCCAGTGGAGGGGGAAAGTGACCCAAGAAGATGGGGCAATTTGGCATATCAATCACTTCAGTAGTCAGGGCCACCCTAGCAATGAACTCCCCTTTTTAACTTTGTTTTAGCCTAAACATGTCTTTTCCTTCTCATCGTCCTTTTGCGCCCTTTCTGGACACTTCCTTCTTGGGGATTTTTTCCCTATCTGTTGACAAAGATAGGTTTTAGGTCCTCAGCAACTGACTCTTACAGTAACTCGGTGAATTACTTCAACTTTTAGTTTATTTTTTTTTTTCTGCCACATCATCAGGGCACCTTAGGTGTCTGCAGACACCGGGGCTTGGTCACTGGAACCCTATATAGTCCAAGTGGGACAGACAGTGACCCCTACGGCTTGAACAGGTGGTGGGGTACACAGGATTCCCCCAGGAGCCTCAGTCCAGGTTCAGGGGACAAGATCCCTCCCCCCAACCCAAGACTGATCCCAGGTAGGGTCGGGAAGGCAAGAGCCAGTGATCCTGGGAACGTCCATGATCAGGTAGAGGAGCTGTTCCCAAATGTCCTGCCTGCCAGGGGCTTGGGGGTCACTCAGAGAACTCGGGGTTGAAAGGCTGTCAAAACAATGTGGGGTCCCTAAGGCCTCTCAGGACTCCTATGGCCTAGAGGAGGACAGTACATAGGGGCTGATGTTCAAGAGGGGCAAACGCTATGTAACACAGGATCTGGGGGTGGGGGTCCCTGCTCTCTTATGAGACCAATCCTTCCCTCTCTATATGGAACTGGAAGAGGGAATCTTTTTTTTTCTTCAATTTTTTTTTTAAATTTTATTTATTTATTTATTTGAGAGCGACAGACACAGAGAAAGACAGATAGATAGAGGGAGAGAGAGAGAATGGGCGCGCCAGGGCCTCCAGCCTCTGCGAACGAACTCCAGACGCGTGCGCCCCCTTGTGCATCTGGCTAACGTGGGACCTGGGGAAACCGAGCCTCGAACCGGGGTCCTTAGGCTTCACAGGCAAGCGCTTAACCGCTAAGCCATCTCTCCAGCCCTTCAATTTTTTTTTTATTATTAACAACTTCCATGATTATAAAAAAATATTCCATTGTAATACCCTCCCTCCCCCCCCACTTTCCCCTTTGAAACTCCACTCTCCATCATTCCCCCTCCCCATCTCAATCAGTCTCTCTTTTATTTTGATGTCATGATCTTCGGAAGAGGGAATCTTCAAACATTAAGAATCCCAAGTGGTGGCAGTAAGAAAAAGGCTGCAAACCAAGACCCTGGGTGGGGAGTATGAGCTCAATTTCACCCAGCCATGATGGGGACCTCCACCGCCCCTCTCTTGGCGAGATGCTCTGAATGATTTGGGGTACACTTCAAAAAGATTTAGTTTTATTTCTTTGGATATAGACTGGCCTGTGTAGGCAAGGATGACCCTGAACTTCTTTGTTTTTAATATTTTAAATATTTTTTTGCTTTTGGTTTTTTGAGGTAGGGTCTCACTCTAGCTCAGGCTGACCTGGAATTCACTAGGGAGTCTCAGGGTGGCCTCGAACTCACAGCGATCCTCTTACCTCTGCCTCCCGAGTGCTGGCATTAAAGGCATGTGCCACCACGCCTGGCTTTAATATTTTTAATTTTTTAAATTTTCTTTATTTGAGAGAGAGATGGGGGAAGAGAGAGGAAGAATGCGCGTGGGTGTGCCAGGGCCTCCAGCCACTGCAGATGAACTCCAGACGCACGCACCGCCTTGAGCATCTGGCTTATGTGGGTCCTGGGGAATCGAACCTGGGTCCTCAGGCTTCACAGGCAAGTGCCTAAACCACTGAGCCATCTCTCCAGCCCCAACTCTGGACTTCTGATCCTCCTGCTTCTACCTCCTGAGTGCTGGTATTATGGGTGTGTGACGCCACATCCAACTGATGTAGGACTAACAGGCAGGCACTCCCTCAACTGAACTACGTCTCCAACATTAGAGAAGTTTTTTTGAGCCAGGCATGGTGGCAGAGATAGAAGGATTGCCGTGAGTTCAAGGCCACCCAGAGACTCCACAGTGAGTTCCAGGTCAGCCTGGACAAGAGTGAGACCCTACCTTGAAAAGCCAAAAAAAAAAAAAGAAAAAAGAAAAGTCTTTAGGGGGGGTGCTGGAGAGATGGCTTAGTGGTTAAGGCGTTTGCCTACAAAGCCAAAGGACCTAGGTTCGATCCCTCAGGGCCCATGGAAACCAGATGCACAGGAGGCACATGTGTCTGGAGTTCGTTTGCAGTGGCTGGAGGTCCTGGTGCGTCCATTCTCTCTCTGTCTCTCTCCCTGTGTCTGACTCTGTCTCTTGTCAAATAAATTTTTTTTTAAAAAAAGTTTTTTGTTTTGTTTTTCGAGGTGAATTCCAGGTCAGCCTGGGCTAGAGTGAGACCCTACTTTGAAAAACCAAAAAAATTTTTTTTTTAATTTTGCCTCATTTATTTATTAGACAGTGAGAGAGACAGAGGGAGAGAGAGAGAGAATGGAAGTGCTAGAGCCTCCAGCCACTGCAGATGAACTCTAGATACATGTGACACTTTGTGCATCTGGCTTACGTGGGTCCTTGGGAATGGAACCTGGGTCCTTAGATTTCACGGACAAGTGCCTTAAGCCCTAAGCCATTTCTCCAGCCCATTAAATTTAAAAAAAATTTTTGAGGTAGGGTGTCATTGTAGCCCAGGCTGACCTGGAATTCACTCTGTAGTCTCCGGGTGGCCTTGAACTCACAGTGATCCTCCTACCTCTGCCTCCCAAATGCTGGGATTAAAGGTGTGCGCCACCATGCCTGGTTTAACTTGATTTTTATTTATTTATTTATTTTTTTTTTGGATTTTTGAGGTAGTGTCGCTAGTCCAGGCAGACCTGGAATTCACTGTGGAGTCTCAGGGTGGCCTTGAAGTCATGGCGATCCTCCTACCTCTGCCTCCCCTGAGCGCTGGGATTAAAAGCGTGCGCCACCACATCTGGCTTTAACTTAAATTTTTTAAAGAAAATATTTTATTTTACTTATTTGAGAGAGAGAGGGAGGAGAAGGAAGAGAGAGAAAATGGTCACCCCAGGGCCTGGAGCCACTGCAAAAAGAACTCCAGTCGCGTGCACCACCTGGCTTACGTGGGTCCTGGGGAATCGAACCTGGGTCCTTTTGGCTTTGCAGGCAAGCACCTTAATCACTAAGCCATCTCTCCAGCCCTAAACTTAAATTTTTTTTTTTACCAGTTCTGCCAGCTTATGAACCAGGAACCTGCACACGGAGCTTGCCCACTCTGCCCCTGCGTCCTCTTCGCTGGGACAGAACATGGTATTCTGCACGTCCCTGCCCGCCGCCTGCCCACTCACCAGGAAGCCCGACGTGCTGTCCAGGAGGCAACGCACCCGGCAGATGAAGCAGCGGGTCAGGAAGGCGCAGTACTCGGAGGGCGGGCCCTCGCCTCCCTCCTGGGCCCTGAGCAGTCTCCCCAAGATGGTGTCATCTGCTAAGACAGCATAGGAGCGTGGGGGTGAGTTTCCATGTCCACTGAGAGACATCGAGGCAGCAGATAAGCCACCCTCCCCGCTGGGCATGTAACATGTCACCTGGGATGGAACACGTGTCTCTTCATGAGCCACAGCCACAATACCACCACCCCGCATCCCCCATGGCAAAAGAGACAGCACTTCAGGGAATTTCACCTTCAATGTCCCTGCCCTTAATGACATCATGGCTAGCACTGTTGCAGGCGTGACTCTAGGGTCACTTGCTTATCGTGGCTCATTTGAGCAGCGTAAATGACAGGGATTGTGAGCACCTAGAGTCTGTGTTCTGTTCTCATCTGGACAAGATGAAGGACATTGACGCATGTGGAGGGTGTATGGAGACTTGTCTTTGAATTATTTAAAGTCTCTGTGGAAAAAAAAAAATTTTTTTTTTTTTTGAGGTAGGGTCTCACTCTGGCCCAGGCCGACCTGGAATTCATTATGTGGTCTCAGGGTGGCCCCGAACTCACGGCGATCCTCCTACCTCTGCCTCTGGAAAAAAAAAAAAAATTTTTAAATGGGCTGGAGAGATGGCTTAGCAGTTAAGGTGCTCACCTGCAAAGCCTAAGGAACCATGTTCCAGTCTCCAGATCCCGCGTAAGCCAGACACACAAAGGTGAGGCAAGCACAAGGTCGCACTTGCCCACTAGGTGGCGCAAGCTTCTGGAGTGCAATTGCAGTGGCTGAGGCCCTTGTGTGCCAATTCTTTCTCGCTCTCTCTTACTAAAATAAAAATAAAGCTGGGCGTGGCGGCGCACACCTTTAATCCCAGCACTTGGGAGGCAGAGGTAGGAGGATCACCGTGAGTTCAAGGCCACCCTGAGACTCCAGAGTGAATTCCAGGTCAGCCTGGGCTAGAGTGAGACCCTACCTTGAAAAACTTAAAAATTTAAAAAAATTAAGTTAAATAAAGTCTTTGTGTGGCTGGAGAGATGGCTTAGCGGTTAAACGCTTGCCTGTGAAGCCTAAGGGCCCTGGTTCGATTCCCCAGGACCCATGTTAGCCAGATGCACAAGGGGGCGCACGCGTCTGGAGTTCGTTTGCAGCCACACAGAGCCCAGGGATGGACCAACTGCAGGAGGTCTCTGGAGACAGTGAAATCCATCCCTGTGAGCACAGAGGGAAGGGGGGGTGCCAGTGGGGTGGGCCCACCTGTCTCAGTGCGCGGGGACTGACCAAACACCACCCGTGGAGGGTCCATGGCCCAGTGCAGCTGCCGGCGGAAATCATGGCGGTCGTCCACGTGGATGTAGTCATAAATGTTTTGGTGCATCACGTCTGTCTGAAATGTAGAAGCTGTTACCGGGCTGGAGGGGACAAGCCAAAGGACCCAGGTTCGATTCCCCAGGACCCACGTAAGCCAGATGCACAAGGGGGCGCATGCATCTGGAGTTCGTTTGCAGTGGCTGGAGGCCCTGGTGCGCCCATTCTCTCTCTCTCTCTCTCTCTCTCTCTCTCTACCTCTTAAATAAATAAAAAGTAAAATAAGCCGGGCGTGGTGGCGCACGCCTTTGATCCCAGCACATGGGAGGCAGACGTAGGAGGATCGCCGTGAGTTCGAGGCCACCCTGAGACTACATAATGAATTCCAGGTCAACCTAGGCTAGAGCAAGACCCTACCTCAAAAATAAATAAATAAATAAATAAATAAAAAAGAATGTGGGCTTAGCTGTTAAGGTGCTTGCTTGTGAGCCCTAAGAACCTGAGTTTGATTCCCCAGAACCCACGTAGGTCACAGGGTGACTCACGTGTCTGGGGTTCGTTTGCAATGGTCGAAGGCCCAAACACTCCCATTCTCTCTCTCTCTCTCTCAAACAGATTAAAAATAAAGAAAGAAAGAAACCAGGCATGGTGGCGCACGCCTGTAATCACAGCACTCAGGAGGCAGAGGTAGGAGGATTTCCATGAGTTCAAGGACACCCCAAGACTATGTAGTGAATTCCAGGTCAGCCTGGGCTAGAGAGAAACCCTACTTTGCAAAATAAATAAATATTAAATAAATAAATAAATAAATGACTGTAACTAGCAGAGACTGAAGGAGATGGTTTAATAAGTAAAATGCTTTTGCCCTACAAGCAACTGAACCTGAGTTTAGTTTCTCTGGACCCACATAAAAGCCAGGTGTGGCAAAGAATGAACTCCCAGTGGAGGCTGAGACAGGAGGATCCTTTGGGGCTTGCTAGCCAGGTAGTCTGGCTGATTCAATGAGGCCCAAGCTCAGGACACTGAAGAGACACTGTCTTAGATGGATAGACAGAC
Source organism: Jaculus jaculus (assembly GCF_020740685.1). Lineage (NCBI taxonomy): Eukaryota > Metazoa > Chordata > Mammalia > Rodentia > Dipodidae > Jaculus > Jaculus jaculus. The sequence continues at coordinate 4,007,222 of NC_059122.1, forward strand.
AGACAGATGACAGAGGGATAGACAACTGAACTTCCATGAATACCAACACACACAAATGTAACTGGCAACCCCACCCTTGGTGGGGTTTTTTTTTTGTTTTTTGTTGTTTTTTTTTTTGTAGTCTCAGGGTGGCCCCGAACTCATGGCGATCCTTGTACCTCTGTCTCCCGAGTACTGGGATTAAAGGTGTGTGCCATCACACCCCGCGGCCCTCTCTTCTTAAAGAAAAAAAAATTATTTGAGAGATAGAAAAAGGGAGAGGAAGTTATGGATGTGGGCTTGGGAGTGCCAGGACCTCCCATGATTGCAAGAACCTCCAGGCACATGTGCCATTTTGGGCATCGGGCTTTACGTGGGTCCTTGAGGAATCAAACCTGGGCCATTAGACTCTGCAAGCAAGCATCCTTAACCATTGAGCCATCTCTCCATCCCCCACCTGATCATTTTTCAACACACACTCTATTTTTATTACCTTTTAAGCTTTTACTATTGTAAATGTCCTTGTTTCCCAGCTCCTCCTGGAAAGTCTTCCTATCTTAGGACCTTCTGAGAGATGTCACATCTGCTTAACTTGCCACCCAGGACTTCCTCTGTGCTTAAAATTTTGTATTGTGAACTCATCTTCAGAAGATATATTTCTCTTTTTTTTAAAAAAAAATATTTTTATTGGGCTGGAGAGATGGCTTAGCACTTAAGGCACTTGCTTGCAAAGCCAAAGGACCCAGGTTCAATTCCCCAGGACCCATGTAAAGCCAGATGCACAAGGTGTCTGGAGTTTCTTTACAGTGGATAGAGACACTGGCAAGTACATTCTTTCTATCTGCCCCCCCCCCACACTCTTTCTCTTTCTCAGACAATAAATAAATAAAAATAAAATTTATTTTTTTATTTTTCATAAAACATTTTATTTTTACTAATTATTTCAGAGAAAGAGAAAGAAGTGGGGGGGGGGGGGAAGGAACAAAGACAGAGAGGCAGATAGGGAATGGGTATGCCAGGGTTTCCAGCTGCTGCAAATGAGCCCAAGACATGTGCCACCTTGTGCATCTGGCTCATGTGGGTCCTGGAGAATTGAACCTGGGTCCTTTAGCTTTGAAGGCAAGCACCTTAACTGCCATCTCTTCAGCCCCATAAAAATAAAATTTAAGCCGGGTGTGGTGGCACACGCCTTTAATCCCAGCACTTGGGAGGCAGAAGTAGGAGGATCGCCGTGAGTTTGAGACCACCCTGAGACTCCATAGTGAATTCCAGGTCAGCCTGAGCTAGAGTGAGACCCTACCTCCAAAAACAAACAAACAAACAAAAAATTTATTTGCAAGGAGAGAGAAAACGAGAATGGGCACACAAGGCCTCTTGCTACTGCAAAGGAACTGCACACGCATGTACCACTTCGTGTGTCTGGTTTTAACGTGGGTACTGGGGAATTGAACCCAGGCCGTTAGGCTTTGCAAGTAAGGGTCTTTGACCACTGAGACATCTCTCTAACCCCAGAGGGGATATTTCTGCTGGGTGGCCTGTTGAATGCAACGCAAGGGTCCCACTTTTGCTTCTCTGGGTGCCTCTGTGAGTCCATCTGTCCTCATTGCATTAGTTTTTAGACTGGAAACTCCAGGGCCTGCTCTGTGCCAGAAACAAGAACAGACGCATTTGTGCCTTTCCACAAGGTCAGATTTGTTGAATAACAATAAACTCACTGGGCTGCAGAGATGGCTTAGAGGTTAAGGCGCTTGCCTGTGAAGCCTAAGGACCCCGGTTTGAGGCTTGATTCCCCAGGACCCACGTGAGCCAGATGCACAAGGGGGCGCACGCGTCTGGAGCTCGTTTGCAGGGGCTGGTGGCCTGGCGCACCCATTCTCTCTCTCTCAAACAAATAAATAAATAACTAAAAATAAAATATTTTTTAAAACACAATAAATTCACAATCTATATTGACTTTATTGGCTACAACTTTCCAAGCAGACTCAATTTCCCTTGATAAGTGGCCATTTGCAAACATGGGTTCTTTTATCCCTATTTTTTTTTTCGAGGTAGGGTCTCACTCTAGCCCAGGCTGACCTGGAATTCACTATGGAGCCTCAGGGTGGCCTCGAACTCACGGCGATTCTCCTACCTCTGCCTCCCGAGTGTTGGGATTAAAGGCGTGTGCCACCATGCCCAGCTTATCCTTATCTTTTTTAAAAAATATTTTATTTTTATTTATTTGAGAGAAAGAGATAGAGAAATAGGCAGAGAGAGAGAATGGGTGCACCAGGGCCTCCGGCCAATGCAAACGAACTCCAGACACGTGTGCTCCCTTGTGCATCTGGCTAACGTGGGTCCTGGGGAATCAAGCCTTGAACCAGGGTCCTTAGGCTTCACAGGCAAGCGCTTAACCGCTAAACCATCTCTCCAGCCCCCGCTGAATTATTTTTTGGTTTTAGAAGAAAATCATTTAAAGTTCTTTAAAGAAATTACAAGTTTATAGCTGCGCGTCTTGTGTTTGACTGGTACCTTATTTTACTAGTCTCTCTTTTTTTTAATAGGTAGGTTTTCAGTTTATTGTAGACTGACTTGGAACTCTGTACAGTGCTGTGCTGGACTTGAACTCACTAAGATCCTCCTACCTTTGCCAAGTGTTAGACTTAAAGGCATGCATATGCCCAGGCGTGGTGATACAGGCTTTAATCCCAGCACTCGGGAGGCAGAGGTAGGAGGACTGCCAAGAGTTCAAGGCCACCCTGAGACTGCATAGTGAATTCCACATCAGCGTGGGCTGGAGCGAGATCCTACCTCAAAACCCCAGCCCCCCCACCCAAAAAAGGTGTGCATATGGTGACATAAACATTCTTTCAACTGATTCCGGGTCATTTGTTTTGAGACTTTTTGAAATTCTTAGGGGTAAGCTGAAATGCTATTTTTGCTTCATTTACCTGGTGGAAGCCCAGATAGTCTGCGATTGTTGCTGACGCGTAAAAGATCATCCCTTCCGCACTCACGACCAGGGCAAAGCCATTGAGAGACTAGGGGGAAAACAAAATCGAACAAGAAAATTGAGTTGTCTCACCCAAAATAAATGTTTGGTGTATATTTCGGCCTTTTTTCCTGCTCTGTTGTTCATCTTTATTTTTGTTGTTGTTTAAAAATTTTTTTTTAATGTATTTGAGACATAGGGAGAGAGAGGGAGAGACAGATAATGAGAGAGAATGGGCCCGCCTGGGTCTTCAGCCACTGCAAAGGAACTCCAGATGCATGTGCCACCTTGTGCATCTGGCTCACATGGGTCCTGGGGGATCGAACTGGGGGCCTTTGGCTTTACAGGCAAGTGCCTTAACCACTAAGCCATCTTCCCAGCCCTAATTTATTTATTTATTTATTTAAGAGAGAAAGAGGCAGAGAATGGGCACTCCAGGGCCTTCAGCCACTGCATACGAACTTCAGACTCATGCGCCACCTTGTGCATCTGGCTTACGCAGGTCCTGGGGAATCGAACCTGAGTCCTTTGGCTTTGCAGGCAAGGTTAAGGCTTAGCCACCACGCCCAGCTAAGAACTTTTTAAAGTTTTATTTTTGCTTATTTACTTATATAATGGAGACAGAGAGGAGGGTGGGAGGAAGAGAGAGAAAGACACAGTGAGAATGGGCGTGCCAGGGCCTCCAGCCACTGCAAACAAACTCCAGACGCGTGTGCCACCTTGTGCATCTGGCTCACGTGGGTCCTGGGGAATTGAGCCTCAAACCGGGGTCCTTAGGCTTCACAGGCAATCGCTTAACTGCTAAGCCATCTATCCAGCCCTGACCATTAGTTTTCATTTGTTTTGTTCACCAATGAGACTCAACACATTTTGTACGCACACTGATAACTTGAATTTCCTCCTTAATGAATGGATTGTGCACACTACGTGCAGATTTCTCTAACAGCCTTTGCACATACCAACTCCTGAGAGCATGTGAAACGCTGAAATTCAAAGCTAGGTAACCCAGAAATAAAAGTAAAAATAAAGTATTTTTAAAAAGGGGGGCTGGAGGGATGGCTTAGTGGTTAAGGTGTTTGCCTGCAAAGCCAAAGGACCCAGGTTTGATTCCCCAGGACCCACGTTAGCCAGATGCACAAGGGGGCGCACACGTCTGGAGTTCGTTTGCAGAGGCTAAAGGCCTTGGCGCGCCCATTCTCTCTCTATCTCCCCCTTTCCCTCTGTCAAATAAATAAATAAAAAGAAAATATTTTAAATTAAAAAGAAAAGGGGGGGCTGGAGAGATGGCTTAGTGGTTTAGGCACTTGCCTGCCAAGCCTAAAGACCTAGGTTCAACTCCCCAGAACCCACATAAACACGATGTACATGGTGGCACATACGTCCGGAGTTCATTTGCAGTGGCTAGAAGCCCTGGCGTGCCCATTCTCTCTCTCTCTCTCGCTCTCAAATAAATAAAACTTTTAAAAAAAGTGAAAACTTGGGAGGCAGGGGTAGGAGGATCTCTGTGAGTCTGAAGCCACCCTGAGACTACAGAGTGAATTCCAGGCCAGCCTGGGCTAAAGCAAGATCCTGTCTCAAAAAAACAAATAAACAATGCTGGGCGTGGTGGCACACGCCTTTAATCCCAGCACTTGGGAGGCAGAGGTAGAAGGATCACCGTGAGTTCGAGGCACCCTGAGAGAACCACAGTGAATTCCAGGTCAGCCTGAGCTAGAGTGAGACCCCACCTCGAAAAACCAAACCCTCCCCCCCAAAAAACAAGTAAACAAGCAAAAAAGAGTGATATTTAGCAAATTATAGAATTTAAGAAAAAAAAAAACAGGCAAATTCTTTGAAACATATAACAAAAGTGATAACAGACTAGAATGTCTTATAGCATTATATTCATTTTCTGTTTGCCTCTTTTAGGTGCTAGAGATTTCTCTCCAGTCCTACCTATTATCTATTAAACAAAGTGAGTTTCTTTTCCCTCCTTCCTTCCCTCCTTTCTCTCTCTCTCTTCTTTCTTTTTTGAGAGAGAGAATTGGCACACCAGGGCCTCCAGCCACTGCAAACTAACTCCAGACGCGTGCGCCCCCTTGTGCATCTGGCTAACGTGGGTCCTGGGGAACCGAGCCTCGAACCAGGGTCCTTAGGCTTCACAGGCAAGTGCCTTAAATGCTATCTCTCCAGCCCTTGAAAAATATTTTTAATGCTGGGTGTGGTGGCGCATGCCTTTAATCTTTTGGGAGGCAGAGGTAGAAGGGTCACTATGAGTTCAAAGCCAGCTTGAGACTACATAGTGAATTCCAGGTCAACCTTGGCTAGAACAAGATCCTACCTCAGACACTTAGAAAATTGTTTTTTTAAATTTTGTTTATTTACTTGAAAAAGAATGAGGAAGTATGAGGGCACCATGATCTCCAGTTGCTGCAAATGAATTCCAGTAGCAATGCACCAGTTTGTGCATCTGTTTTTTTTTTTTTAATTATTTAATTTAATTTATTTGAGAGAGAGAGAGACAATGGGCATGCCAAGGCCTTCAGCCACTGCAAACAAACTCCAGATGCATGCACCACCTTGTGTATCTGGCTTACATGGGTTCTGGGGAATCGAACCTGAGTCCTTAGGCTTTGCAGGCAAGCATCTTAACCGCTAAGTCATCTTTCCACCCCCTGGCCACAGTTTTTTTTTTTTTTTTTTTTTTTTAGGTAGGGTTTAACTCTAGCCCAGGCTGACCTGGAATTCACTGTGTAGTTTCAGGGTGGCCTCGAACTCACAGCGATCCTCCTACCTCTGCCTCCTGAGTGCTGGGGACTAACGGCATGCGCCACCGTGCCCAGCTCCAGCTTTTTTTTTTAAACATAGGTTTGAGGGTCAAACTTGGGCTGTCATGCCGACACAGCGATCACTTTAAGGACTGAGCCCAGCCCTCAGCTTTTATAAATGGGCCTAAACCCATTTGAACACATGTGTTATGAAGGGAAAGAGAGTAAATGACCAGGACATACAGGAGGAGGTGGTCAGGGTCACTGATCACGAGAACCGCTAAGCCACACTACACACAGTTGATTTTTTTTCTCTCCACACTGTGAGGACAGTTTCAAAGGCTGGTGACAGCAAACTCAGGGAATGTAGAGACTGAAAAGCTCAGTCATGGACGAAGACCACTCCCAGTTCCTTGTGAAAGTAAATACATCCTCTCTGGGCCCAAGGAACCTACTCTGTGTTTCTTAGGCTTAGTCATGTTCCGGTTCATTAAAATCAACATGTAAGAAGCTGGTGGGTGCACGCCTTTAATCCCAGCACTTGGGATGCAGAGGTAGGAGGATCGCTGTGAGTTCGAGGCCACCCTGAGACTCCATAGTGAATTCCAGGGCAGCCTGAGCTAGAGTGAGACCCTACCTCGAATAAAAACAAAAATCCACATGTAAAACAGTCTGATCACAGCTTGCCACATAGAGCATGGGATGTTTTTGTTCTGTTTAGGGCCGGAGAGATGGCTCAAGGGTTAAAGATTCTTGCTTGCAAAGCTTGATGGATCTGGTTTGATTCCACAGTACCCACATAAAAACCAGCTGCACAAGTGCCATATGTATCTGGAGTTTGTTTGCAGCAGCAGCAGGAGGAGGAGGCCCTGATGTGCCCATGCTCTCTCTCTCTCTCTCTCTCTAAGAAACAAAGATATTTTATAAAATAAAATGTCTGTTTACTTCCTTGGGGTGGATTGGTTCCCTTGTAAAGACAGGACACTTCCAGACGTCATAATAGACAATGACTCTTTTTTGATAAGGCCCCAAAAGTACAGGCAAAAATACAAGAATGATCAAAGAAGATGGAAGCTTAGAAGGAGAAAGAAAGAAATAATGAATGAATGGAAGAGAAAAATAGTAGGATTATATGAATTCTATATGTCAACATCAGGGGCAACAGACAAGAGGGGAGAAAGGCTTTGCAGACTCCAACTGATGACGGGTTAAAATCCAGAATATTCATGGGGCTCAAACAGCTCAATAGTAAAAAGAAAGATAATAGTCTGGTTTAACCATGCACAAGTGATCTGAGCAGGTATTGCTTTTTAAATATTTTATTTTATTTTTATTTGACAGAGAAAGAGGGAGAGAGAGAGAGAGAGAGAATGGGCGTGCCAGGGCCTCCAGCCACTGCAAACAAACAAACTTCAGATGCATGCGCCCCCTTGTGCATCTGGCTAAAGTGGGTCCTGGGGAATCGAACCTGGGTCCTTTGGCTTTGCAGGCAAACGCCTTAATCCTTAAGCCATCCCTCCAGCCCTGAGCAGACATCTCTTAAAAGAAGATACCATAAAAGCCGGGGGTGGTGGCGCACGTCTTTAATCCCAGCACTCGGGAGGCAGAGGTAGGAGGATCGCCGTGAGTTCGAGGCCACCCTGAGACTACAGAGTGAGTTCCAGGTCAGCCTGGGCTACAGTGAGACCCTTCCTCACTGTTGGGGGTTGTGGCTGTGGGAGGAGAACGGAGTCCAGCTCAATCCATGGGCTCCGTGTTCTACCTGGACAGGGTGTGACCTTGCACCCTATTCAGGAAGGAAAACCACATTGATTTCCTGCCCGACAATGAACGTATAATTCACAAAGAAGAGTCAGTCGCAGCTTTTGTGAACGTCAGAGGAAACACTTGCGGAGGTTTTCGCTGCCTCAGTAATTGATGGGGGAAGCCGTAACATGTGGAAGCCAGTCGAAAGGATGTTTGGGGTGACGGGTGACTCGGGAGGTTGGAGTAGGTTGCTGGGCCAGATGCGACATGCCACAGGGCTCCTGACTCACGTACCTTGCAGCGATGGCACGGGGGTGGGGGTGGGGAGATACCCAGGTGATGACTTCTGTGCCATGTACGTTTTGTGTGGTCTCAGCGAGAAATCTGGGTATCCATATACGAATGCTACCCTTACTTCCTTGTTTGTACAACGGTCACTCCTACTGGCAAGGGTCTGTGCTAGATCAACCCACACTGCCTGTCCATCTACTGACCTCTTGAGCTGGCCACAGACTATGGGCATGCTATAATTCGCGAGCAGCTCCAGGGAAACGTGTTGGCTCCTCTCTGGCATCTGTGGGTAAGGGGAATGGACAGCCACATTGCTGTCAGAAAACACCTGACCAAGAGCAGCTTGTGGGAGGAAAGGTTTTGTGTTTATTTTTTTTATTTTTTTTATTTTGGCTCACAGACTCGAGGGGAAGCTCCATGATGGCATGAGCAGAGGGTGGACATCACCCCCTGGCCAACATCAGGGGGACCATAGCAACAGGAGAGTGTGCCAAACCCTGGCAAGGGGCCACTGGCTATAACACCCGTAAGCCCGCCCCCAACAATATGCCGCCTCCAGGGATTGTTAATTCCCAAATCTCCATCAGCTAGGAACCTAAGCCCAAGTTTATGGGGTACACCTGAATCAAACCACCACACTGGACCATCCCATTTGTGAGTCTCTAACAATGTGTCCCAGACACACCCTGCTAGGATCGGGCTGGGGTGGGGAGAGACCATGGGGACATTTGGGATTTCATTGTTGATATCACTGCATAAAAGAGCAGATTTGCCTCCGCGGCTGATTCCCCAGAAAGGAAATGGTCCTTTTCCTTTTAATGCTGACTTAACACTCAGACCAGAAGCAGCCCCCACCCCCCAGGGAACAACGTGAAAACCCTCAAGTCCTGGCTTTCCCACCATTCAGGACACCGTGGCTCTGACACCTCCTGCTGGTGAGGAGTTTCAAGAACAATCTCTTGGGCTGGAGAGATGGCTTAGCGGTTAAGCACTTGCCTGTGAAGCCTAAGGGCCCCGGTTCGAGGCTCGATTCCCCAGGACCCACGTTAGCCAGGTGCACAAGGGGGCGCACGCGTCTGCAGTTTGTTTGCAGTGGCTGGAGGCCCTGGCGCGCCCATTCTCTCTCTCTCCCTCTATCTGTCTCTTTCTGTCTGTCGCTCTCATATAATTAAATAAAAATAAACAAAAACAATTAAAAAAAAAAAAGAACAATCTCTCATCGCATCCTGTACAACACTGCAAATACTCCACCAAAAAAATCCAAGGCCTTCCCATCCACCCTCCTCCAGCTTGGGCAGTTTTTCCCCTGGAGGATTTTCCTAACTCATCTTTAGCTCACTTTCTTATCCCAAATCTTTTATTTTTACTTATTTATTTATTTGACAGAGAAAGAGAGAGAGAGACACAGAGAGAGAATAAACGGGCGCGCCAGGGCCTCCAGCCACTGCAAACGAACTCCAGATGTGTGCGCCCCCTTGTGCATCTGGCTAACGTGGATCCTGGGGAATCGAACCTGGGTCCTTTGCCTTTGCAGGCAAACTCCATAACTGTTAAGCCATTCCTCCAGCCACGGCCCCTCAAGTCTTTTGATAGTTGTAGCCATTCTGACTAGGGTGAGGTGAGGTGAGGTGACATCTCACTGTGTTTGTTATTTGTATATTTCCCTGATGACTAAGGACAGTGAGCAATTTTTTTTAAACTTTTTTTCCCCAAAGTACTTTTTTTTTTTTAATTTTATTTATTTATTTGAGAGGGACAGACACAGAGAGAAAGACAGATAAGAGGGAGAGAGAGAATGGGCGCGCCAGGGCTTCCAGCCTCTGCAAACGAACTCCAGACGCGTGCGCCCCCTTGTGCATCTGGCTAACGTGGGACCTGGGGAACCGAGCCTCGAACTGGGGTCCTTAGGCTTCACAGGCAAGCGCTTAACCGCTAAGCCATCTCTCCAGCCCCCCAAAGTACTTTTTAATATGTCTGTTGGCTACTCTTCTTTCTTCTTCTGAGAAATGTCTTTCCTAGTCCTTGATGTATTCTTTGTAAATTAAAGATATTTTAAAGGGCTGGAGAGATGGCTTAGTGGTTAAGGTGCTTGCCTGCAAAAGCCAAAGGACCCAGGTTTGACTCCCCAGGGCCCACGTAATCCAGATGCCCAAGAGGGCACACGCATGTGGGGGTCATTTGCAGCGGCTGGAGGCCCTGGTGTGCCCATTCTCTCTCTCTACCTGCCTATTTCTGTATCTCTCAAATAAATAAATAAAAATAAAATATAAAAAATTTTAAATATATTATATTTACCTATTTATTAGAAAGAGAGAGAGAGAATCGTACGCCAGGGACTCTAGCCACTGCAAATGAACTCCAGATGTGTGTGCCTCCTTGTGCATCTCGCTTTGTATGGGTACAGGAGAATTGAACCCATGTTTTGCAAGCAAGTGCCATTAGCCACTGAGCCATCTCTACAGCCTCCTTTACATACTTTTTTTTTTAAGATAGAGAGAGAGGGCTGGAGAGATGGCTTAGTGGTTAAGTGCTTGCCTGTGAAGCCTAAGGACCCCGGTTCGAGGCTCGGTTCCCCATGTCCCACGTTAGCCAGATGCACAAGGGGGCGCACGCGTCTGGCGTACATTTTCAGAAAGGAAGACAGCACCCAGCACTCTTTAGCTGCCTTGCACAAGTGCTAACAGCTAGTGCTTTTTGCTTGAGCCATCCCAGAGCGCTTATTCTCTGCATTTGATCGGGGCAGGGGGTATCCATGAGTTGACAGCTGCCCGCAGCCTTCCCGTGGTGCCCTTGAGGATCCGGGCACAAGCTGGAGCAGATGGGTGGACAGCTGATGACAGTCCCTCCCATGTGACAGGCACATGGTCAGGGCAGCCTGAGAAGCCCACCTCAACGTCTAGTCCCCAGAGCTCATCAGCGGCAGCACCGTGTCCAGGCGGCCCACACGTTAGTCAAGAGTGGTTAGATCTGTGCAAGAATGAGGCGATCCAGGGCTGCAGAGATGGTTCGGCGGTTAAGGCGCTTGCCTGCGAAGTCAAAGGGCCTGAGTTCGGTTCCCCGGCACCCGCCATGAGCCAGATGCACAAGGTGGCGCATGCGTCTGGAGTTCCACTTGCCGCGCCCATTCTCTTTCTTTCTTTCTCTGTCTCTCTTGCAAATAAATAAATAAAACATCTTTTAACAAAAGAATGAGGAGGTCCAGACAGCTGAGGCCCCTCCAGCCTTCACCATTGGATGTCATATGTCACATAACCCTCAGGTGTCTGCAGGCACCTGTTCTGGGACACAGGTAGAGATGAAGGTGATGCTGTTGTGCCCTAGGGGATGGATAGAGATGAGGCATTATCACCGCATGAGAACTTAGGGTGTCCCAGAGCCAGTGGGCAGTGAGTGAGAGAAATATAGATGGTTATTATTTTCATTTTTGGGAGGTAGGGTCTCACTCTAGCTTAGACTGACCTGGAATTCACTATGGAGTCTCAGGGTGGCCTCAAACTCACAGCGATCCTCCTACGTCTACCTGCTCGTGTTGAGATTGAAGGCGTGCACCACCACACCCGGCTAGAAGGTTTGTTGTTTTTTTTTTTTTTAATTTATTTATTTAGTGGAGAGAGGCAGACAGAGAGAGAGGGAGAGGGAGAGAGAGAGAGAATGGGCACGGCAGGGCCTCCAGCCACTGCAAAGGAACTCCAGACGTGTGCGCCCCCTTGTGCATCTGGCTTAGGTGGGTCATGGAGAATCGAACCTGGGTCCTTTGGCTTTACAGGCAAGTACCTTAACCGTTAAGCCATTTCTCCAGTCCCCAGGTATAGAAGGGAATGGTCTGAGTCCAGTGGCTGTTCCAGCCAGGTGGGCAGCCCGTGATTCACCAATGTCCTCAGTATCGAGTCTTCCAAGAGAAGACTCTAGCCCGCCTGGGTCTTCCAGCTCCCAACACAGCCTTCTTTTCCCAGCAGAGGGTTGCCACACACTCACAATGTCCCTACTAATAATAGTTCAAAGACCAAAGGAATTTTCAAGGCTTGAGTATATAAAATGTCTTCTTAAAAAAGATTTTATGAGATTAGTCACAAGCAAAAACAATCTTAATTTTAACTCACAAGGCAGAATTTAAAAAATAAAAAGACCATAAAACGCTGTTTGTGGGATCATATGGATTCAATATCAGATTGACTTTCTGGTCCAGAAAAATCGTTGTGCCAAATTCTTTGACACATGTGGCCCATCTTTCAAATATGCATTGCGAATGTTTGTTTTTTCTCTCTCTTTAATCCTACAAAGTTTTTTTTTTTTTTCTTAACATGGAAAATGAGATCACTTTTCCAAATGAAAAAAAAAAAAAAAAACCAAAAAACTCAGGATTTGGCCCTAAGGTTAAGGCTGCACATATTTTTTTTTAAGGGGAAAAATGTCACATCGATACTAGATCGCTCACTGAAAGTCATGACACGATGCACCTGCCACTGAATACAGCGGCCAGTGCAAGCAAAGGTCCGGTGGCCACCCCCCCCACCTCAGCTCTGTCCCACCCCCCAACTTCCTCTGTCTACAGTGAGGCTAACACTTAGAGAAGTTGGACTTCCTTTGGAGAACTGTAATATCCTGATTTCTTCCAGTCCCATGGTAGGAAAATAGCCAGCAAGTACTTCAAAGATTATTATTATATATATATATATATATTTTTTTTTTTTTGTCAAGGTCACGGCAGAGGAAAAAGAGGGAGAAAAAGCAACAATTCTTAACAGCCCCTTCTCATCTTGCTCCCCACTCCCCCTTGGCATTAAGGGGGGGGGGGTAGCTGGAGCAAGTCACCCCCAGGGGAGCTGTTGCCAGGGTGACCGCACAGCAACAGATCCGTTAGTCACGCGAGCCCCGGCACCGGGCAGGCTTTGGTGGGGGGGCAGCTGGCTGGGCGTCCTGGAGCCAGATCACTCACAGGGGCCCCCCGAGGCCTGGGACTTGCGTGCGAGCAGTGTGTTCTTTGCAGGGGGAGCAGGGTAAACGGCTGTTTATAGATCCCACAAACAGTAAACTTAGCCTTGAATTCCTGCCCCGGGGCACTTGAAAGCAGCTCGCTAGACATGCAGGCCACAGAGCCAGCAGGTGTGGACAATTCTGGGGGGGAGGGGTTTGCAGTCACAATCACCCCACTGCCTCTCTCGCCAGGATGCCCTGTTCTCCCTGATCGTGGAAAAGGCCAGCAGCTCACCTGCTTCAGGTCTTTTCCTCCACGTGACCGGTGATGCAGAGTGTGGGGACCAAGTTAGTATTGTTATTCATATTATCATTATGATATTTTATTTATTTATTTGAGAGAGAAAGACAGAGAGAGAGAGAGCATGGGCGCGCCAGGGCCTCCAGCCAGTGCAAATGAACTCCAGATGCATGGGCCCCCGTGTGTATCTGGCTTACGTGGGTCCTGGGGAATCGAACCGGCGTCTTTTGGCTTTATAGGCAAACGCCTTAACTTCTAAGCTAGCTTCTCCAGCCCCAAATTATCATTGTTTTTTAAATATGTGTATTTTCTTTTTAATTTTAGCAGGGCGTGGTGGTGCACATCTTTAATCTCAGCAGAGGTAGGAGGATTTGCCATGAGTTTGAGGCCACCCTGAGACTACACAGTGAATTCCAGGTCAGCCTGGGCTAGAGTGAGACCTTACTTTGAAAAACAAAAAAATAAAATAAAATAAAAAATATTCATTTATGTATTTGAGAGAGAGAGAGAGAGAGAGAGATGAGAAAGAGGTAGATGGGGAAAGAGAGATTGAACGGGCACACCAGGGCCTCTAGCCACTGCAAAGAAAGTCCAGATGCATGCATCACCTTGTGCATTTGGCTTTATTTATGTGATTCCTGGGGAATCGAACTTGGGTCCTTAGGCTTAGCAGGTCCTTAGGCTTCTTTAACGGCTAAGCCACCTTTACAGCCCCAGGGACCAAATTCTTTAATACCTGTGGGACTATCTTTCAAATATGCAGCAGATATACAAAGGAATATTTGTTCCGCTCTCTCTTCCCCCAGTCCAAGATTCACAGCCGCTCTGTTCACAAAGCCAGAATGTGAAGCCACCCAAGTGCCCGTCAGCAGATGACTAGAAAAGCAAAACTGGGGAGGGCCGGAGAGATGGCTTCATGGTTAAGGCGCTTGCCTGCGAAGCCTAAGGACCCAGGTTCGGTTCCCCAGGACCCACGTAAACCAGATGCACACGAGGGTGCCTGCATCTGGAGCTCATTTGCAGTGGCTAGAGACCTTGGCATGCCCATTCTCTATCTGTCTCTCCCTCTCTCAAATAAATAATTTGGTTTTTTTTCGAGGTAGGGTCTCACTCTAGCCCAGGCTGACCTGGAATTCACTATGGAGTCTCAGGGTGGCCTCGAACTTACGGCGATCCTCCTACCTCTGCCTCCCGAGTGCTGGGATTAAAGGCGTGCACCACCACGCCTGGCACTAATTTTTTTTTTTTTAACAAAAAACAAAAGCAAAACAGGCACTGGTCAGCCAATCTGGCTCATGAGTGGCTATGGCAGTACCCTTAAAGTCTCCCCCCTTCTAGGCTCAGAACCTCCAGTGAAGCCAGCTCCTCATGACATACTCATTGTGCCTACGTACAGCAGAAAGTGCTCCTCTATATGACTTGGCCCTGGACAACTTAACCAGCCTCAGACGGCCTTCTGGGAAGACTGGGTGATCCTGAGAGATTCTGGGTGTTCACAGGACAGCCCCTTTTAGTACAGCAGCTCAGAGCTAAGGAAGGTTGGGGGTAAGGAGTAGAAGCCGGAACACCCTGGAAACGAGGCTTTTACCAGCTTTTATTTTTAAATATTTCTAAAACTTTTTTGTTCATTTTTATTTATTTATTTGAGTGGCAGACAGAGAGGGAGAAAGAGGCAGATATATATAGAGAGAGAGAATGGGCGCGCCAGGGCCTCCAGCCACTGCAAACAAACTCCAGACGCGTGCGCCCCCTTGTGCATCTGGCTAACGTGGGTCCTGGGGAATCGAGCCTCGAACCGGGGTCCTTAGGCTTCACAGGCAAGCTAATCCATCTCTCCAGCCCTATTTTTTAAATATTTCATTATTTATTTATTTCATTATTTATTTATTTATTTGAGAGAGAGGAGAGAGAGAGAGAGAGAGAGAGAGAAAATGGGCACACCAGGGCCTCCAGTCACTGCAAAGAACTCCAGATGCAAGCACCACCTTGTGCATCTGACTTATGTGGGTACTAGGGAATTGAACCTAGATCCTTAGGCTTCACAGACAGGGTCTTTAACCACTAAGCCATCTCTCCAGCTCACCCCCCGCCCCTTTTTTTTTGGTTTTTCAAGGTAGAGTCTCATTTATTATTATTTTTTTCAGTGTAGGGTCTCGCTGTAGCCCAGGCTGACCTGGAATTCACTCTGTAGTTTCAGGGGGGCCTGGAACTCACAGCGATCCTCCTACCTCTGCCTCCCGAGTGCTGGGATTAGAGGCGTGCGCCACCATGCCTGGCTCTTTTATTTTATTTTTTTTTTTTAACCGGCTTGACTGGCCTCTCTCCTGGCCAAAAGGTCTCTAAAGCACCAGTCTGTGACAAATTCACTGGATTCCTGTAGGAGAATACCATATCATATTTCCTCAGTGTTGAGAGATTAAAAATGTATAACGGGGGCTGGGGTGATGGTCCAGTGGGTAAAATGCTTGCCATGCAAGCACGAGGACGTGAGTTCAGATCCCTGGTACCTGTACAAAACATATGCTAGGTGTGGTGGTATGCACCTAGAATTCCAATACCTAGAGCTTGCTGACCAGCTCCTCTAGCTCAACTGGAGAACCCGCCGGGCGTGGTGGCGCACGCCTCTAACCCCAGCACTCGGGAGGCAGAGGCAGGAGGATCGCCGTGAGTTCGAGGCCACCCTGAGACTCCATAGTGAATTCCAGGTCAGCCTGGGCTACAGCGAGACCCGACACTGAAAAAAATAATAATAAATGAGAGAAGCCTAGGTTCAGTGAGAGATTAGAACGAGGTGGAGAACAACTGAAGAAGAAGACACTTGGCATTGATCTCTGGCCTCTGCATACTTGTCCACACAGGCGCCCCCATGCATATGAACATATCTCCATCTCCATACATACTCACACCACACACATACACATAAAAACAAATGTGCCCAGAGCCGGGCGTGGTGGTGCACGCCTTTCATCCCAGCACTCGGGAGGCAGAGGTAGGAGGATCACCGTGAGCTCCAGGCCACCCTGAGACTCCATAGTGAATTCCAGGTCATCCTGGGCCACAGTGAGACCCTACCTCAAAAACACAAAATATAAAAATTAAAAAAATATGGGCTGGAGAGATGGCTTAGCGATTAAGTGCTTGCCTGTGAAGCCTAAGGGCATGGGTTCAAGGCTCAATTCCCCAGGACCCATGCATGTGTCTGGGAGTTAGTTTGCAGTGTCTGGAGGCCCTGACTTGCCCATTCTCTCTCTCTCTCTCTATCTGCCTCTTTCTCTGTCTGTCACTCTCAAATAAATAAACAGGTAAATAAATATGGGCTGGAGAGATTGCCTAGCGCTTAAGGCGCCTGCCTGAGAAGCCTAAGGACCCATGTTCGACTCTCCAGATCCCACATAAGCCAGATGCACAAAGGTGAGGCACGCACAAGGTCGCACATGCCCACAAGGTGGTGTAAACATCTGGAGTTCGATTGCAGTGGCTGAGGCCCTGGCATGCCAGCTCTTTCTCTCTTTCCTTCTCTAAAATAAACATAAATCAAATAAGGGTCGGGCGTGGTGGCACACACCTTTAATCCCAGCACTCGGGAGGCAGAGGTAGGAGGATCGCCATGAGTTCCAGGCCACCCTGAGACTACAGAGTGAATTCCAGGTCAGCCTGGGCTAGAGAGAGACCCAACCTCGAAAAACCAATAATAATCGTAATAAATAAGATAAAATCAAATTGTGTAACAGTAGAGTGAACCATGTTGACTCTCACAATAAGACCACTTGTTCCTTTGACAGCCTTCCCTGACAGTCTCACTGATGTCAGCTTACCAAGGCCGAAGCTGGGTGTCCTCTACCAAGCAGAGCCCAGGGAGGCCGCTAGATGACAAAACTCACCACCTCACTGACACATAGGACTAGCCCCAGGTGGTGGGCACTGTCCTTGGACTGACACCCCCACGTCATCTCCCAGCCCAGCCACAAGACCAGGTTGTCTTCCCTCCTTGGCAAAACCTCTGCTTACACATCTGGATGAGTTGAACCCCTCCAAAAGGAAAAGGACTTCAAAGGCATTTGGAAACAATGTTTTCAACAGCAGTTAAAAACCTGAAGTAATAAAAGGCGGGCTTGTCTGGCAGAAGGTTTAGGGTATCAAAGAGCCAGGGTGGCTCCCCCAGAAATACAGACCGTAGCCAATACCCACAGGCACTTTTCCTGGGCCAGGTCCACCCCAAACGTAGAGATAGTGGGAAAGGGCCTCTCCGCCGGCGGCTCCCACCGTGGATGGCACAAGCCTTTTCTCGTACCTTTTCCAGCTAGAAGACCCAGGCCGTCATGCCAGGCTCCCCTGTGCCCTGCGTGGCATCCTGCAGACCCTAGCAGCTAATGCCCAGCCCTCCTAGGCCACTCTCTACTGGGTCCCCCTCTCTCCACTCTGGAGCCCCTGTGCTGACTATGAATCTTAGGTTTTTGTTTTTAAATAAATATTTTATTTTTATTTATTTATTTCTTTTTAAAAATTTTTAAAAATTTTTTATTAGCATTTTCCACGATTATAAAAAATATCCCATGGTAACTCCCTCCCTCCCCCCTGACACTTTCCCCTTTGAAATTCTATTCTCCATCATATTACCTCCCCATCTCAATCATTGTTCTTACATATATACAATACCAACCTATTAAGTATCCTCCTCCTTCCTTTCTCTTCCCTTTATATCTCCTTTTTAACTTACTGGCCTCTGCTACTAAGTATTTTCCTTCTTACGCAGAAGCCCAATCATCTGTAGCTAGGATCCACATATGAGAGAGAACATGTGGCGCTTGGCTTTCTGGGCCTGGGTTACCTCACTTAGTATAATCCTTTCCAGGTCCATCCATTTTTCTGCAAATTTCTCCAAGTTAGGGTCTCACTCTAGCTCAAGCTGACCCGGAATTCACTATGGAGTCTCAGGGTGGCCTCGAACTGGCGGCGATCCTCCTACCTCTGCCTCCCCACTGCTGGGATTAGAGGCGTGTGCCACCACGCCCGGCTCCCTCTGCTATTTCTGGGCGGCCCTGAGTGACACCCTGGCCAGAAGGCAGATGAAATCTGGCCGGCTTCCTTACTGGAGCCTCCCTGTCCACCAGAGAGAGGAAGGGGGGAGGGCACACTTTTCTAGGAACTGGCAAGTTTCCCCTAATCTCTGCGGGGTGACTCAGCAAATCTTCCTGTTTGTAACCTTCCCCAGTCCTAAAGGGCTTCCACACCCCCACCACACCCCAGTTTGAGCCTCGTCTTCCTGGATGGGGGTTTCTGGAGGAAACACCAAAGAGCAAAGTCAAAGAGGTGGGCAGAGGGAGGCCTTTGTCCTTTCTGCTCCACTCCACGTCCCTAACCCTTGGTCGTTTCCCATGCCTGGGACGTGCCATTTGCAGCCTGGCGCTCAGCACGCTTTGTTTGTTTGTTTGTTTGTTTCCACGGACATCTTCTGTTCAGTTACATCGGGGAAAGCCGGGTCCTTGCACAGACCAAGGGACCTGCACCTGTCTGGAGTGAGGGATTAGAAGACACTGGGCGACAGTCACGTCCCAGGATAGGAACTGGGGAACAGGGAATGGGGTCCATGCCTGTTCCAGGTGTCTTGGGACTGACTGGGCAGGAAGGGGGGGTGGGGAGACCAGATTCGGGGCCTGGTCCAGGGACAAGCTGGTGCCACGGAGATGTCCCTCAGATACACAGTGTGCAAATGTCCCTTGGGAGGTACCCCTTGTAGCCCAGGGGCTCCAAGGAAGCCAAACCCCTCTCTACAGGAGGCTGGCTTCCTTTTATCCCTCCAGCAGAGCAGGGCAAGCCCAGCATTCCCAGGTCAGCCTCCCTGCAATGTCACAAAGGAGCCTCTGAGACACATGGGGATAGCATTGGATCAGGCCAATAAACCGAGAACAGCATGATGGCTAAGGAGCTGAAGAAAGTAACAGAGAGGCCAAGGAAGAGCAAGAAATGCTGAGCATGGGCTGCAGAGATGGCGTAGTGGACTTTGTCCCTTCTGCTCCATTCCATGTCCCCAAATCCTCACTTGTTCCCCATGGCCGGGATGTGCCCTTTACAGTCCTGTGCTCAACACGCCGTGTTTGCTCCATGAACATGAAGACACAATATGCATCTTCTTTTTTTAAATTTTGTTTTTTGTTCATTTTTATTTATTTATTTGAGTGTGACAGAGAGAGAGAGAATAGGTGCGCCAGGGCCTCCAGCCACTGCAAATAAATTCCAGACGCGTGCGCCCCCTTGTGCATCTGGCTGACGTGGGTCCCGGGGAACCGAGCCTCGAACAGGGGTCCTTAGGCTTCACAGGCAAGCGCTTAACCGCTAAGCCATCTCTCCAGCCCATACAATATGCATCTTCTGTTCAGTTACGCCGGGGAAAGCCACATCCTCGGCTCTCCGGATCTCACGTGAGCCACATGCATATAGAGATGCAGGTGTGCAAGGTCGCACACGCCTGGAGTTCGATTGCAGTGGCTGAGGCCCTGGTACACCAATTCTCTCTCTCTATCTCTCTCACTCTCTCTCTCACACACACAGATATGAAGAAAGGCCAATCTGTTAAGAATGTCTCAAAAGGAAAGAAAAGAAAAAGGAATAAGAAAGAAAGAAATAATGAACTAATAGAGTGGAAAGATCAGATGTGAATTGTGACCGAGCTTGACGGACAAGGGGCACGGGGCATGGTATGCCAGCATGCTGGAAGCCACACCAGGACCTGGTGCCCGCAGGTTAGGGCAGACAGCTGGACAAAAGCCACAGAAACACCAGGCAGCAGGGCCGGCCCCTGGATCATGGCAGTTCCAGAAAAATAAGATACCAACAGGAGACAAGAAAGCTTCCAGAACTGAAGGCGACCCAGTGCACGGCCAGAGGAACGACAAGAGATGCTCCGCGGTGAAATGTAAGAATGTCAGAGTTGGGCTGGAGAAGATGTCGTAGCGGTTAAGGCGCTTGTCTGCAAAGCCAAAGGACCCAGGTTCGATTCCCCAGGACCCACGTAAGCCAGATGCACAAGGGGGCGCATGCGTCTGGAGTTCGTTTGCAGTGGCTGGCGGCCCTGGGGCGCCCATTCTCTCTGTCCGCCTCTCTCTCAAATAAATAAATGAATAAACAAACAAGTAAATTTACTTGTTTTTATTTTTAAATATTTTATTTTTACTTATTTATTTATACAGAGAGAGAGAGAGAGAGAGAGAGGGAGAAAGAATGGGCATACCAGGGCCTCCAGCCACTGCAAATGAACTCCAGACGCATCCGCCCCCTTGTGCATCTGGCCAACGTGGGTCCTGGGGAATCGAACCTGGGTCCTTTGGCTTTACAGGCAAACGCCTTAACCGCTAAGCCATTCCTCCAGTCCTAAATAACTTTTTTTAAAGAATGTCCAAGCCAAAGGAGAGTTACACTGGAGGACGGAGGCCAAGGAATCAGGCTGCTGAGTGCTGCCAATGATGGAGCATGTCTTAACAACTGAAGGGAGGGGAGGGGGACTTAGACCTTAAATTTTATTTTCAGCCAAGCCAAATTGTTATATTGTTACCCAAATGTGAACTGTAACAGTGGTCTCCAGTTTGCTTCAGGGCCATGAGAATTTTGTGCTGAGGTTCACCATGAAAATTACCCTGCAGGAAGTCCTCGGGAGAGAAGTAGGAGTGAGCAAGGACAAGGGGACAGGCAAAAGCTCTGGCATCAAACCACACGGAGGAAAGCGTCTGTGAGGTCCAGAGCTAGGCAAAATCCAGATCGACACAAACCAACATGAGGTCCAAAACAAGAGGCGCATCTAAGTCCAGAAGTATTCTAGGAACTTTCAGAGGGCCTGGTAAGAACATTGGGATGTGTATCTTTCTTTATTATTATTATTATTATTTTGGTTTTTTGAGGTAGAGTCTCGCTCTAGCCCAGGTTGGTCTGGAATTCACTATGGAGTCTCAGGGTGGTCTCGAACTCATGGCGATCCTCCTACCTCTGCCTCCCGAGTGCTGGGATTAAAGGTGCGCGCCACCACGCCCGGCTTTATTTTTATTTTTAATTTAATTTTATTTTTTTTGGTTTTTTGAGGTAAGTCTCACTCTGGCCCAGGCTGACCTGGAATTCACTATGGAGTCTCAGGGTGGCGTCGAACTCATGGCGATTGTAGCAGACAGCTTCAGGTTCGCTAAGATGAACTTTCAGTCCGGACACAATTATGGAGGAAGGGATATTTATTGAAGCTTACAGAACCAGGGGAAGTTCCATAATGGCAGAAGAAGCTGGCCTGCCGTCACAGGCTCAAGCAGACAGAGAGAAGCACAAGTCAAAAGCCACTTCAGGAACTCCTGCTTGGCACACTGCATATCTTTAGGTTGAAGTCTGAAACCCACCATCACACCTTAAGATCCACCCAGTGACACCGCCTCCAGCCAGGTGGCTGCAGATGCAAACTACAAATAATAAAAAACTGAATATATTGGGGGCCATCTATTCAAACCACCACAGCGATCCTCCTACCTCTGCCTCCCGAGTGTTGGAATTAAAGGCATGTGCCACCATGCCTGGCTTTATTTTTATTTTTATAGTTAGTTTATTTATTTAAGAGAGAGAGAGAATGGGCACAACAGAGCCTCTAGCCTGTGCAAACAAACTCCAGACACCTGTGCCCCCTTGTGCTTACGTGGGTCCTGGGGAATCGAACCTGGGTCCTTTGGCTTTGCAGGCAAGCGCCTTAACCAGTAAGCCATCTCTCCAGCCCCGGGATGTGTATCTTTCTTCCCAAACAGGGACTCTGGTGATCAATCAGTGTCAGAAGTGAAAGCACAGAGAGAAGAAAATAGAGACATAATGACAAAGATCAGGCCTCTCCCCACCTCTCCCCATAAGAGCAACTGTAGCCCAGTTTGGGGATGAGGGTCCCTTGGTGTGCACTGATTGCAAGGAGAAGGCTTGGAAAAAGACAGACAGTAAGGACAGCAATACACTCCGTAGACAAGGAGCCAAAATAAACCTGAGGCGGGAGGTTTCGGTATTTGACGGATGGAACCAAACGGGACAAGAGGAGCTTCCGTCAATTGTGCGCCACCACGCCCAGCTTCTTTTATTACTTTTATACATGCAATCCAAAATTACCAAGTCTGCTAAGATCTAGAAGTTGGGATTCAAGGAAAAGAAAATAACCAGATGCTAATTCCGAAATGACACAGCTAGATTTATCAGGTGAGGGTTCCTAAAGCAGAAAAATATCAACTCAACATGGTAAAAGCCTTGCTTGCAAGAAAAAAAAAAATATTTAAAAAGTTGGCAGAGAAATAGGTCCTGTGAAAATGAATCAAGCAAGAATTTTAGAACTGAGAAAATACAGTGTTGCAGTCAGGTTCGCATTGCTGGTCGAAATCACCCAACCAAGAGCAGCTTGTGGGAAAAAGAGGTTTATTTTGGCTTACAGACTCAAGAGGAAGTTCCATGATGGAATGAGCTGAGGGTGGACACCAGCCCCCTGGCCAACATAAGGTGGAAAACAGCAACAGGAGGGTGTGCCAAACACTGGCAAGGGGAAACTGGCTTTAATACCCATAAGCCCGTCTCCAACAATACACTCCCTCCAAGAGGTGTTAATTACCAAATCTCCATTAGCTGGGAATCTAGCATTTGGAATCCCCAAGTGTACGGGGGACACCTGAATCAAACCACCACATTCCGCCCCTGGCCCCCATAAACTGATATCCACACATGATATAAAATACAATGCACTCAGTCCAACATTAAAAGTCCCCATAGTTTTTATCAATTCCAGTGATGGTCATACATCCCCATAGTCCAAGGTCTTTTAACTGAGCCATAATACCAAAAAATAACTTTCAAAAAACCCACAATGGCATAGAATAAACATTCACACTGCAAAAGATGGCATTGGGCACAGCAAAGAAATACTCAAGCAATACATGATTTTAATGGGGCAAATACCAAACTCTGTAGCTCCAAGTCCAACAACTCTAGTTGGTGACAAACCTCCCAGTCTGATCATTCTAACCAGCAACAAGTCTCTGGCATTCCAATTCTTCCCCTCCAGTTAGGCTACTCACAGTCCTGGAAAACTTCATCCAGGAACAGCAGCTTTCCTAAGAAGCCATCTCATGGTCCCGGCATCTCCACTGGGTCTCCACTGCAAGCCACGGTTCATCCTCATGGCCCCATGGGGTCTCCATGCAGGCATCCAGCAAACCCACTTCACACTGCCCATGGCCATTTCCAAAACACAAGACCGTGTTGCAAACTCAATGACCCTCCCTTTCCTGCATTTCTTATACTCCACAATACCAGGTAGGGTGCCAATTTGTTAATCCAGGGGGGAATAAAGCAGACTTTGAAGAACAGGACACCCCTTGAGCACTCAGTCCCCTTCAAAAGACTCTACATTCTTCCTGTTGCCCCAGCGCAGGTCAGCTGGCCCAATCTCAAGGGTTGTAACCTCTCAATTGCAACTGAACAGACAGCAGTTCACCCAAAGATTTTTCTTTCTGTGCCATATCCCTCTGCTCACAACAGGTCATTTTTATGCAAAGCAACCCTGCACAACTTCTCAGGACATGGGCATAAGATCAAGCTTCTCACACAAACTGCTAGCCCAGTCCAAGCAAAGCTCTCTCTCACCCTCAGAATTCAAACCTCACAGTCCACAGTTCTTACTACATTCTGGTCTTTCAACTCTGATTTACAGCACTGCAAGGCATCTCTTAGGCCAGGGTTTTGAATCCGTCTACATTCCTCTTGAAAATCAGCTCCAAAAGGCCAAAGCCACACAGTCAGGTGTCTAGCAGCAATCCCACTCCTGGTACCACTTTACTGTTGCAGTCAGGTTCACATTGCTGGTAGAAATCACCCAACCAAGAGCAGCTTACGGGTAAAAGAGGTTTATTTGGCTTACAGGCTCGAGGGGAAGCTCCACGATGGCAGGGGAAAACAATGGCATGAGCAGAGGGTGGACATCACCCCCTGGCCCACATAAGGTAGACAACAGGAACAGGAGAGTGTGCCAAACACTGGCAAGGGGAAACTGGCTTTAATACCCATAAGCCCGCCCCCAACAATACATGCCCACCATGAGGCATTAATTCCCAAACCTCCATTAGCTAGGAATCCAGCATTTGGAACACCCAAGCTTATGGGGAACACCTGAATCAAACCATTACATACAGGAAGTTAAAATTTCATTAGGTGAGCTCAATAGCAGGTGGAAGTAATGGAGAAAATAAAGTTAAAGGGAACTGAGTAGTAATTCTTTTGTTTGGTTTTTCGAGGTAGGGTCTCACTCTGGCTCAGGCTGACCTGGAATTCACTATGTGGCCTCAGGGTGGCCTCAAACTCGCCGCAATCCTCCTACCTCTGCCTCCTGGGTGCTGAGATTAGAGGTGTGTACCACCACACCCAGCTCTCGGTAGCAATTTTATAAGCCAAGAGAAAATACGAGGGGAAAAAAAAAGTGAGCAGAACCTCTGGGATGCATGGGTCAATTAAAAAAAGAGTTAATGTCTGGGGATGGAGAGATGGCTTAGAAGTTAAGGCGCTTGCCTGTGAAAATGAAGGACCCAGGTTCAATTCCCCAGTACCCTCGTAAGCCAGATGTACAAGGTGGCACATTTGTTTGGAGTTCATTTGCAGTGGCTAAAGGCCTTGGTGTACCCATTTTCGCTCTCTCTCTATATCTGCCTCTTTCTTTCTCCTCTCTGAAATAAATAAAATATATATTTAAAAAATTTTATTCATTTGAGAGAAAGAGAGAGAGGAAGAGGCAGATAGAGAGAGAGAATGGGTGGGTCAGGGTCTCTAGGTACTATAAGAAAAAACTTCCAGAGGCATGCACCACTTTATGCATCTGGCTTTATGTTGTTCTGGGGAATCAAACCTGAGTCCTTACACTTTATTAGGCAAGCGCATTGCTCTCCAGCCTGAAATAATTTTTTTTAAAAGAGTTTACATCTGTGTTAATCACATCTCTGAAAAAGAGGACAAAGAAGTAATCCCATGATGGCAGGAGGTGGTATGGAGAGATTGCTCAGTGGTTAAAGACACTTGCTTGTAAAGCAGCCAGGTCAAATGAGCCAACGGGTGCAATAGTGGCATGTCTGTCATGGTAGAAACCAAATGCCCTCCAATTGGACTGGAGGCCCGCTCCATGGGGGGAATACATCCCTGATACTGAAAACTTAAAACAGGGTAGTCATGAGCCCTAGGGTTGTAACATCTGCTGCTGTCTGGCTAAGTGTATATACTATGCTTATCAAACTGCCCAGTAAGCACTTCTCTTAATATTTATACCCTTATATTAATGTAGAGAATCTTTTCTTTTCAGATGGCAGTGACTTTGGGATGACTCAGAAGGTATCATGGTGCTGTAAAGAAGTGGCTGGAGTACTTAGTAACATCTCGATCACATCTTCCAAGGCTCAGGGTCTAATGCAGAAGAGGTGGTGGAAAGAATGTAAGAGCCAAAGGAAGGGTAGGGCTCCTTACAACGTGCCCCTCCAGACACAAAATGGCCTGGATATCCATGACCACACAGTGCCTGACACTACCTACACCAGACCATCATAAGAGGAGGAAAAGATCATGACATCAAAATAAAAGAGAGACTGATTGAGATGGGGAGGGGATATGATGGAGAGTGGAGTTTCAAAGGGGAAAGTGGCGGGGGGGGGGGGGAAGGAGGGTATTACCATGGGATAAATTTTATAATCATGGAAAAGTTAATAAAAATTGAGGGAAAAAAGACTTCTGGCCAAGATGGCCACCACCTAGCTGCCCTGCAAAATACCTAGGAAAGAAAAATAGATGAGGATCCTAAGGAGAGAGCTATCCCATTATACTTCAGAAAGGCCCCGACTGAAACTAAGGAAAATTGGTGAAACAAGCAAGGGTGCTGTTTTCCTGATGAACCAGATACCAGCACAAGGGGGAAGGAGACCAACACAGAGAAAAATCAACTCCTACCAAATCAGAGAGCCAGAGCCTCAGAGGCCCCCAACACCTCATCACTGAAGCAGACCAAAAACGAACCCAACATGGCTCAGGGAAATTTTGCGGAAGAGGGGGCGGAAAGAATGTCAGAGTCACATGTTGGGTCGTGATATGCAGAGACATTTATCATACCAATAACTGTGGGCTAACTCCACAATGCACGACCCATATACATCAACAAGGAGGGGTCATTAGGGAGGGGGTAGGTCATGGATGAGCCTAATAATGGTACCAAACTGCCTGTATTTGCTGAATAGAAAACTAATAAAAAAATTTTTTTTAATTGAGGGAAGAAAATAAATAAAAAGTTAACATCTGTTTTAATCACATCTCTGAAAAAGAGGACAAAGAAGTAATCCCATGAGGGTAGGAGGGGAGTATGGAGAGATTGCTCAGGGGTTAAAGACACTTGCTTGTAAAGCTGATGGGCCCACTTCAATTCCCAGTACCCACGTAAAGCTAGATGCAGAGTATGGTGTCTCTCTCAAATACAAATAAATAAATACTTTTATTTGCTTATTTGAGAGAGAGAGAGAAAGAGAGAATGGGCGCGCCAGGGCCTCCAGCCACTGCAAACGAACTCCAGACGCGTGCGCCCCCTTGTGCATCTGGCTAATGTGGGTCCTGGGGAATCAAACCTGGGACATTTGGCTTCACAGGCAATGGCTTAATTGCTAAGCCATTACCCCAGTCCAAATGCTTTTTTTAAAAAAATTTATTTATTTATTTGAGAGCGACAGACAGAGAGAAAGACAGATAGAGGAAGAGAGAGAGAATGGGCGCGCCAGGGCTTCCAGCCTCTGCAAACGAACTCCAGACGCGTGCGCCCCTTGTGCATCTGGCTAACGTGGGACCTGGGGAACCGAGCCTCGAACCGGGGTCCTTAGGCTTCACAGGCAAGCCCTTAACTGCTAAGCCATCTCTGCAGCACTTTTTTTTTTTACTAGGGTCTCACTCTAGCCCAGGCAGGCCATGAACTCACAGCAATCCTCCTACCTCTACCTCCGAGTGCTGGGATTAGAAATGTGCACCACTATGCCTGAATAATAAATAGTTTTTTTTTTTTTTTTTGTTTTTTTTTTTTTTAATTGCTGGACGTAGTGGCGCACGCCTTTGATCCCAGCGCTCGGGAGACAGAGGTAGGAGGATTGCCATGAGTTCAAGACCACCCTGGGACTACATAGTGAATTCCAGGTCAGCCTGAGCTAGAGTGAGACCCTACCTCTAAAAAACAAAACAAAACAAAAATGAAGAGAAGTGGCTGAAGATTTTCAGTTTTGGTGAAAGAAAAAGAAACAGTGAAACTATAACAAGATATTCCCTAATATTCAAGACCAGGTACATTGTTACTAAGCAAAATTTAAACCAAAGAAAAGGAAATCATTCTCTAAGTATTAGTGGAGGAAAATGGCACATCACATATAGGGGAATCATAATTTGAATGACTATGCATTTGTTATCAGAAATCACAGAGGCAAAAAGAGAATGGAGTATCATTCTTTTGTTTGTTTGTTTGTTTGTTTTTCCAGGTAGGGTCTCACTCTAGCCCAGGCTGACCTGGAATTCACTATGTAGTCTCAGGGTGGCTTCAAACTCACTGAGATCCTCCTATCTCTGCCTCCCAAGTGCTGGAATTAAAGGCGTGTGCCACCACGCCCAGCCTGGAATAGCATCTTTTTAAAGTGCTGAAAGAAATGAACTGCCTTGCCCAAAATTCTAAACCCACCAAATACAAAACCGAAACAAAAACTTGGAGGGAAAAGAGAAGACGTCTCGGGCTGGAGGGATGGCTTCGCGGTTAAGGCGTTTGCCTGCAAAGCCAAAGGACCCAGGTTCGACTCCCCAGAACCCATGTAAGCCATATGCACTAGGGGCGTATGTGTGTACAGTTCATTTTCAGTGGCTGGAGACCCTGGCATGCCCATTCTCTCTTTCTGCCTCTTTCTCTCTAAGAAAGAGAGAAAGAGAAAGAAAGAAAGAAAGAAAGAAAGAGAGAGAGGGAGGGAGGGAGGGAGGGAGGGAGGGAGGGAGGGAGGGAGGGAGGGAGGGAGGGAGAGGGGAAGGGAGGGAGGAAGGAAGGAAGGAAGGAAGGAAGGAAGGAAGGAAGGAAGGAAGGAAGGAAGGAAGGAAAAGAGGAAAAAAGAAAAGACATCTTGATCTTTCTGAGTGTGGTGGCACATGCCTTTAACTTTAGCATTCATGAGACGGAGGTAGAAGGATCATAGTGAGTTCGAGACCACCCTGAGACTACTTAGTGAACTCCAGGTCAGCCTGAGCTACAGCGAGACCTAAACTTGAATAACTTACCATGTGTGGAGCCAGGCTATGAGGAATGCTAGGAACACGTCAAAAGAAAGGAAAATAATACCAGATGAACATGAATGATCTCAGGAACCAGGGGCAGTATGGATAAATACGGCAATTATTACCTTCACGTTGCTGGGACAAGCATCCAAACCAGACACGGTATGTGGGAGAACCCAAGGGGAAATTCCTCCAATGGCTGAAGCCGCCAGCTCCCTTTCATGGATTCAAGCAGAGAGGAAGAAAACATCTCCAGCCAGCACACACCAAAAACCAGCCGGCACAAACTTGTAGCAACAAGGACCCCTCAAGGGCTGCAGGGATGGCTTAGTGGTTAAGGCGTTTGCCTGCAAAGCCAAAGGGCCTCAGTTTGAATCCCCAGGACCCACGTAAGCCAATGTGGCACATATGTCTGGAGGCCCTGATGTGCCCATTCTCTCTCTCTCTCTCTCTCAAATAAATAAATAAATAAATAAATAAATAAATAAATAAAACTTAAAGGTGTGCACCATCACACCCTGTTTAAAAATAAAAATGAAGAAGGACCCCAGAGCTCAAACTGCTGTCTTACATCTTTGGGCTGAAATTCAGACCTGCCACCAGTGATACCTCAGGGCTGGACTCCAGAATCTGCTCCCCAGTGACACCTCCTTCTGCCAGACAGCTAGAGATCCAAGTTGCAAGTTGAATTTTAACACCTGAGTCAATGGGAGATATACATTCAAACTACCATAGTAACTTTTATCTCTTAAATTTTTTTGTATGGTTTTTAAAAATTTACTTATTTGAGAGGAACAGACAGAGAAAAAGAGGCAGAGAGAGAGAGAGAGAGAATGGACACACCAGGGCCTCCAGTCACTACAAACGAACTCCAGATGCGTGCGCCCACTTGTGCATCTGGCTTTCATGGGTCCTGGGGAACCGAGCCTCAAACCAGGGTCCTTAGAATTCTCAGGCAAGCGCTTAACCACTAAGCAATCCCTCCAGCCCCCCTCTTTTTTTTTTTTTTTTTTTGGTCTTTCGAGGTAGGGTCTCACTCTAGCCCAGGCTGACCTGGAATTCACTATGGAGTCTCAGGGTGGCCTCGAACTCATGGCGATCCTCCTACCTCTGCCTCTCAAGTGCTGGGATTAAAGGCATGTGCCACCATGCCCAGACATTAATACTTTTTGTTTTCTATTTTTTTATTTTTTTCAAGGTAAGGTCCCACTCTAGCTCAGGCTGGCCTGGAATTCCCTCTGTAGTCTCAGGCTGGCCTTGAACTCACAGTGATCCTCCTACCTCAGCCTCCTGAGTGCTGGGATTAAAGGCGTGCCTCATCACACCTGGCTCAATTTTTTTTAATTATTTATTTATTTGAGAGAAAGATAAAGTGAGGAAGAGGTAGAGAGAGAGAGAGAACAGATGCACCAGGGCCTCCAGCCACTGCAAGTGAACTCCAGACGCGTGTGGCACCTTTTGTATGCACCTTACATGGGTCCTGAGGAATCAAACCTGGCTCCCTAGGCGTCACATGCAAGTGCCTTAGTCACTAAGTCATCTCTCCAGCCCTTACATTTTTTAAAAAATTATTTATTTATTTATTTGAGAGCGACAGACACAGAGAGAAAGACAGATAGAGGGAGAGAGAGAGAATGGGCGCGCCAGGGCTTCCAGCCTCTGCAAACGAACTCCAGACGCGTGCGCCCCCTTGTGCATCTGGCTAACGTGGGACTTGGGGAATCGAGCCTCAAATCGGGGTCCTCAGGCTTCACAGGCAAGTGCTTAACCGCTAAGCCATCTCTCCAGCCCAGCCCTTACATTTTTAAAAATAAGTATGACAATGAAAAGCAAAGTTTACATTGCCTGTAAGGTTTTATGTACATAGATGTAAGGCACATGAGAGATACAGCTCAAAGGAAGGGAACAAGAGGATTTGTACGGTTTAGTGCTTCTGTGTTTATTTGAAGCAGTAAAATTCTAACTTTCAATGTAATAAAGTGGGATTTACATATGACAATTGCAGCAGCTACTAAAAATAGTAAGTAGGAAATGTTTGCCCCAAAGCCAATAGATAAACTAAAATGGGCTACTAATAAATACCACACACACAATAAAAAAAAAAAAGTGTGGGGGGAGGACAGGAAAAATTACAAATATAAGACAAAATGGAAGACTTGAGTCCAATATTTAACTTAACATAAATGGCCTGACCACAGGAGACGAGAAGCAACCTAGCATGTTCGAAGACTCTGGTAAGTCACCTATTCTCTCTGCGTTTTTTTTTTGGGGGGGGCGGGGGGGGAGTTGAGGTAGGGTCTCACTCTAGCCCAGGTTGACCTGAAATTCACTATGTAGTCTCAGGGTGGCCTCGAACTCACGGTGATCCTCCTACCTCTGCCTCCAGGCTCTTCACCTATTCTCTTAAATTTTTTTTTTGTTTATTTTTATTTATTTATTTGAAAGTGACAGGGAAAGAGGCAGTTAGAGAGAGAGAGAGAGAATAGGCACGCCAGGGCCTCCGGCCACTGCAAACGAACTCCAGATGTGTGCGCCCCCTCGTACACCTGGCTAACGTGGGTCCTGGGGAATCGAGCCTCGAACTGGGGTCCTTAGGCTTCAGAGGCAAGCGCTTAACCGCTAAGCCATCTCTCCAGACCTCGTCACCTATTCTCTTGATGAGAGGCAGTATGGAGGCCCAGAGCCTAGACTCCAAACATCGCATAATCGTTACAAGGAGAGTCAGATTAGAGGGAAAGATCCTCAGTGCTTCTGAGAGAAGACATCCCAGGAAGATGACCTAAATGCTGGGCCGCAGACCTCCTCCCTGGCCCACAGAAGCATCTCCAAAACAGCCACAGCTGACTTCAAGAATGCACATTTAATTGAATTTTTGTCTATTCGCTTGGCGTTAAGCACTCAGAAAGACAAGTACAGCCAAGAAGAAAAGTACTTACTCACAGTGACCTCTGTCATTGCCAAGGTCACGTGTTATTGACAATTCTGATTTACAAGATCTACAAGAACAGGCAGAGAGACCAGACCAGACACCGCCATGACATTTGGTGAACAGCTTTAGAAATGGATTTCTAGGGGATGGAGAGATGGCTTAGCGTTTAAGGCACTTGCCTGTGAAGCCCAAAGGACTCTGGTTCGAGGCTCAGTTCCCCAGTATCCACGTAAGCCAGATGCACTAGGTGGCACACGCATCTGGAGTACGTTTGCAGTGGCTGGAGGCCCTGGTGTGCCTATTCTCCTCTCTCTCAAATAAATAAATATAAAAATATTTTTTAAGAAAGAAACGGAGTGGGCTGGAGAAGCAGCTTAGCGGTTAAGGCGCATGCCTGCGAAGCCTAAGGACCCAGGTTAAATTCTTCAAGTCCCATGTAAACCAGATGCACATGGTGGTACATGCATCTGGAGTTCATTTGCAGTGGCTAGAGTCCCTGGCATGCCCATTCTCTCTCTCTCTCTGTCTCTAAAATTAAAAAAAAAAAAAAATAGCTGGGTGTGGTGGCCCAAGCCTTTAATTCCATTTAATCCCAGCATTTGGAAGGCAGAAGTAGGAGGATCGCTGTGAGTTCGAAGCCACCCTGAGACTCCATAGTGAATTCCAGGTCATCCTGGGCTAGAGTGAGACCCTACCTCAAAAAACAAAAAAAAAAAAAAAAAAGAAAGAAAGAAGAAAGAAAGAAAGAAATGATGGATCTCCAGATCTCCATGGTGATGAATACCTATCATTTCTGGAAATAATAACCTTATCTCCTCTTGTCTGTCGTCAGCTCACACTCTGATGGTCTTGTGACAATCACACTTCCACCCACCCGGGTCCCCTCGATTACCCTCCAAGGCCTGAAAGTCTACAAGAACGGGTGCCCTGAACAGCCCCAGTTCTCTGTGCGCCCACTGCCCCCCAACTCCTTGCTTTGATTCTTTCTCCACAATGTCTTTACGCAGGACTGTGTTGCCGTGCTATGCTAATGCACATTGGGGGGTCCCTTAGATCGACCCACCAGGGAAGTTTCCCAGCTACCACATGGGACTCTACTCAACTTGAAGAACCTAGATCAGCCACCATCCCAGTTCCCTCACAGAGGCTAGGGTTGCTCCTTCAGAAGGGGGATCGAGGCAGTCTAGGGAGACTGGACCTCTGAAAGCAGTGGGGAAGGGCTCACAAGAGGTGCCACCCTCTCCCCGGCCCAGCACGCCACCTCCTTCCTCTCTCGCTGCCTTCAGTGCCAACCTGGTGCCTCTGGTGAAGCAACAGCTGAGGATCCCCTGGCTGTCAGCCAGGGAAAACCCAAGTCAAGACTGAGGGCAAGCCGGGCGTGGTGGCTCACGCCTTTCATCCCAGCACCCGGGAGGCAGAGGTAGGAGGATCGCCGTGGGTTCGAGGCCGCCCTGAGACTACAGAGTGAATTCCAGGTCAGCCTGGGCTAGAGTGAGACCCTACCTTGAAAAGCCAAAAAATAAAAATAAAAAATGATAGACCAAGTTATGGCAAAAAAAAAAAAAAAAAAGCAATCATCAAAAGAAAGTCAGAGTGGCTGTATCAGTTCTAGACAAAGCTCTCAGAACAAGGAGGATTACTGAAATAAACAAGCCCTTCGCTTAAGAGCCAATTCAAGAACAAATCACAATACTCTAGATAAATATGCCACCCGGTAACAGAATATGAAAATAACACCAATGACCGTATAGTCTTGACACTGGTGCCCAAGATCCCAGGCTCTGATCCCCCCACACACACCCTGAAATTGTGGCACACGCCTTTAATCCCAGCACTGGGGAGGCAGAGGTAGGGAGATCACTGTGAATTCGAGGTCAGCCTGGAACGACAGAGTGAATTCCAGATTAGCCTAGGTTCCAGTGAGACCCTACCTCGAAAAAGTAAAATGTTGAGGTCTGGAGAGGTGGCTTAGCAGTTAAAGGCTTTTATTTTTCCTTTTGCTTGCAAAGCCTTGCAGCCTGAGATGGCATCACCAGTATGCACGTAAAGCCAGATGGATGGGGGGGTTGGTGCATGCATCTGGAGCTCGTTTGAAGTGACAGGAAGCTCTCTTTCTCTCTTTCCTTCTCTCTCTGCATGCGAGTAAATAAATAATAGGTAAAAATTTTTATTATTTTATTTTAGATAGAGAGAGACAGACAGACAGAAAGAAAGAGAGAAAATTGGTGGGCCAGGACCTCAGCCACTGCAATCGAACTCCAGACGCTTGCGCCACCTAGTGGGCATGGGCGACATTGCACCTCACCTTTGTGTGTCTGGCTTAGGTGGGATCTGGAAAGTCGAACATGGGTCTTTAGGCTTTGCAGGCAGGTGCCTTAACCACTGCACCATCTCTCCAGCCCAATTTTTTTTTTTAAGGAAAATATGTGAAAGGTAATAAAATTCCCATCATCTTCCTGCAGTCTGATGCAACCAGGTGAGGACCCCTCCTTGGAAACTTTTCTATCAATAAAGTCCCACTGCAATGGTGCACCTGTCTCCTCATCTCCTAATTCTTTTTTTTTTTTGTTTTGTTTTTTGTTTTTTGAGGTAGGGTCTCACTCTACCTCAGGCTGACCTGGAATTCACTATGTAGTCTCAGGCTGGCCTCGAACTCACGGGGATCCTCTACCTCTGCCTCCCAAGTGCTGGAATTAAAGGCGTGCGCCACCACGCCTGGCTCTAATTCTTTATCAGGTGGAAAAGAACCCACCTGCTGGCCGCTGGTATCCAAGGAGAAACATTAAACCCCACAGTTATACTTAACAAGATCACATTTCTCTCTCAGGTTGAGACCAGACAAAAAAAAGAAAAGACATTTAACCACCCACAATGGATTTGATGCAACTGAGGCTTATAAAACACCTAAACAAGGCTGGAGAGGGAGAGATGGCTTAGTGGTTAAGCACTTGCCTGTGAAGCCTAAGGATCCCCTGTTTGAGGCTCGATTCGCTAGGACCCACGTTAGCCAGATGCACAAGGAGGTGCATGCATCTGGAGTTCGTTTGCAGTGGCTGGAGGCCCTGGCTTGCCCATTTTCTCTCTCTATCTGCCTCTTTCTCTCTGTATGTCGCTCTCAAATAAATAAATAAATAAATAGATAAATAAATAAAACATCTAAACAATGATACCAGGCTTTCCAGTGCAAATTAAACATTCGACAAGGTAGATTATGTTTAGGGCCATAAAATCATGCTTGACAAATATGAAGGAATAGACATAATAAAAAAGTACGTTCTTCAGACATAATGAAATTAAAGTAGAATTCAATAACATGAACATAGCTAGACAGCCTACAAATATGTTTAAATATATTTTATTTTATTTATTTGACAGAGAGAAAGAGGGAGAGAGAGAGAGAGAGAGACAAGAATGGGCACTCCAGGGCCTCCAGCCACTGCAAATGAAATCCGGACGCATGTTCCCCCCTTGTGCATCTAGCTAATGTGGGGAATCAAACCTGGGTCCTTTGGCTTTGCAAGCAAGCTCCTTAGCCACTAAGCCATCCCTCCAGCCCCACAAATATGTTTAAATTAAACAAGAAAGTCCCAAGAAAAATAGGAAAAATTTTGAATCAAAAGAAATGAAGCTATTAGACAAAAAATTTGTCTGATGCAACTAGGGACATGTTTAGAGAAACTTTATAGAATTAAATCCTTCTAAGTAAGAATAGTTTTAAATTACTTATTTAAACTTTCATCTTAAGAAACTAGATAAAAATTAAATATCATATCCAGAAAAAGTGAAAAGAAATTATAAACCTAAGAGTGTAAATTAAGTAGAAAAAAATACACAAATTCAGTAATTAAACTTTCACATTTTTAAACATAATTTATATTTTTTAAAAATTGAAAGGTAGCTGGGTGTGGTGGCGCACGCCTTTAATCCCAGCACTCGGGAGGCAGAGGTAGGAGGATCGCTGAGAGTTCAAGGCCACCCTGAGACTACATAGTGAATTCCAGGTCAGCCTGGGCTAGAGTGGGACCCTATCTCGAAAAACCAAAAAAAAAAAAAAAAAAAAAAAAAAAAGTAGCCAGGCATGGTGGCTCAATAAATCCAAACTGAGCACAAGGAAGAAATTAGCAAAGGTAAGAACAGCTATCAATAAAATTAGAAACATGAAAACAACAAACACACTCATGAAATCAACAGCTGCTTTCCTTGGGTTCAAAAAAAAAAAAAATCAACAGGGCTGGAGAGATGGCTTAGCGGTTAGGGCACTTGCCTGCAAAGCCAAAGGACCCAGGTTCGATTCCCCAGGACTCACGTAAGCCAGATGCACAAGGGGGCACATGTGTCTGGAGTTCATGCGCAGCAGCTGGAGGCCCTGGCACGCTCATTCTCTCTCTCTCTCTCTCTCTGCCTCTCTTCCTCTCTGTCTCTCAAATAAATAAAAAGTCAACACAACCCTTCTGCAACGGATTCTCCTAACAGACATGTTCCCTCTTGAAGGAGAGAGGAAGGATCAGAAAGCTAACATAATGTGCAGACCGAGGAAGCTTGGGAGTGGCAGGGCTCATGTGGCCCCTCTCTGATGCCCCATAAGCAGGGCAGGATTGCTGGCAGCGGGGAGGTCCGCATGCTCCTGCTTGGTTCACCCAAGTCAGGGGTGGAGTAGTGTCTTTTGGTCTGTTTTTAGTGCCTTATCTGGGGCAAATACAATTTGTTCGTATTGTCCCAGGGAAAGGTCACACAAAACCACTTGGCATCTGAACAGGGGGCCCACAGAACCAAAGCTGGGTTTGGGAGGAGCGGTCACACACTTCCGGCTGTGAATGATGGAACATGCAACTGAGGCCAGAGCTTATGGGAGTGCAGTGTCCACGGGCACACTCTCCCTGTGCCTGCTTTCCCCATGGAGTATGGCGTGGTGTGCCTCCTTAGTCAGAGAGGCGCTTGCGCAATACCAGCTGTTCACTGAAGGACTATGAAGACGTGTCAGTGGCTTAAAAGTAATCGCTCCTTAGTCAGGTGTGGTGGCTTAGTCCCAGCCCTCGGGAGGCAGAGGTAGGAGGATCGCTGTGAGTTCGAAGCCACCCTGAGACTACGTAGTGAATTCCAGGCCAGCCTGCACTAGAGCAAGACCCTACCACAAAAACTAAATAATAAATAAATTAAAATAAATTAAAAACACAAACAAATAAAAGGGCGAGAGACATGGCTTAGTGCTTTAAGGCATTTGCCTGCAAAGGCAAAGGACCCAGGTTCGATTCCCCAGGACCCACGTAAGCCAGGTGCACAAGGGGCAAATGGGTCTGGAGTTCACTTGCAGTGGTTAGAGGCCCTGGTGTGCCCATTCTCTCTCTCTCTCTATCTCCCTCTGTCTCTCTTTGCTTGCAAATAAGTAAATAATTTTTTTAATTTAAAAAAGAAACCCGAATAATATATTTGGCCAGCCAGGCCAAATGAGCCAACAGGTGCAATAGTGGCACATCTGTCATGGTGGAAACCAACTGCCCTCTAATTGGACTAGAGCCCACGTCATGGGAGGGAATGCATCCCTAATACTGAAAACTTAAAACAGGGGTAGTCATGAGCCCTAGGGGTGTAACATCTGTTGCTGTCTGGCTAAATGTATATACTATGCTCACCAAACTGCCCAGTAAGCACTTCTCTTAATGTTCATACCCTTATATTAATGCTACTCTCACTTTTGGTAGAGAATCTTCTCTTTTCACATGGCAGTGACCTTGGGATGACTCAGAAGGCACCATGGTGCTGAGAAGAAGTGACAGAGGAGTGCTCAGCACTGAAACATCTCTATTACACCTTCAAGGCTCAGGGTCCATTGCAGAAGAGGTGGTGGAAAGAATGTAAGAGCCAAAGGAAGGGTAGGACTCCTTACAACGTGCTCCTCCAGACACAAAATGGCCTGCATACCCATGACCTCACAGTGCCTGACACTACCTACACAAGACCATCATAACAGGAGGAAAAGATCATGACATCAAAATAAAAGAGACTGATTGAGAGGGGGAGGGGATATGATGGAGAATGGAGTTTCAAAGGGGAAAGTGGGGGGAGGGAAGGTATTACCATGGGATATTGTTTATAATCATGGAAGTTGTTAATAAAAAATTTTTGAAAAGAAAAAATATGAAATGATGGTAAGTTGCTATTGCTAATTACACCAAATGCTTTGCTTTGAGGACATGGAGAAACCGGGCTGGACTTGAGTTGGACGCTCATGTCCTGCATGTCTTTCTCAGTGCCAGAGACGACATGCTGTCTAATGGGAGAGAATTGTCACTGACACCCCTTGGTTATAAACCCTGTATATGGGGCTGCATCAAGACCCTACTTTGAAAAACCACAAAAGATAGATAGATAGACAGATAGAGATAGATAGAGATAATACAGATATTTAAATAGTAGAGGGACTTGTTGGAGAGAGGAAGGGGGTAAAGAAAGGAAGTAAGGGGCTGGAGGGATTGCTTAGCAGTTAAGGCATTTGCCTGCAAAGCCAAAGGACCCAGGTTCGATTCCCCAGGACCCACGTTAGCCAGATGCACAAGGGGGCGCATGCATCTGGAGTTCATTTGCAGTGGCTGGAGGTCCTGGTGCACCCATTCTCTCTCTCTCGCTTGCTTTCTCTGTCAAATAAATAATTTTTTTAAATATTTAAATAAAAGAAAGGAAGTGGGGGTACGGAAAAGACAGAGGGAGGAGGGGTGACTATGATCTAGATACATTTTAAATTATTTATTTATTTATTTACTTATTTATTTATTTATTTATTTATTTATTTGAGACAGAGAGGGGAAGAGAGAGAGAGAGAGAGAGAGAGAGAGAGAGGGAGAGACAGAATGGGCATGCCAGGGCCTCCAGCCACTGCAAACGAACTCCAAATGCATGCACCACCATATGCATCTTGCTTATGTGGCTCTTGGAGAATTGAACCTATGTCCTTAGGATTTGAAGGCAAGCACCTTACCTGCTAATAAATCTCTCCAGCCCCTAGATATATATTTTAAAATACTTATTTATTTGAGAGAGAGAGTGAAAGAGGCAGAGAGAGAGAGAGAGAGAGAGAGAGAGAGAGAGAATGGGTGTACCAGGGCCTCTAGCCACTGCAAACGAACTCCAGATGCATGTGCCACCTTGTGCATCTGTCTTACGTGGGTCCTGGGGAATTGAACCGGGGTCCTTTGGCTTTGCAGGCAAGTGCCTTAACTGCTAAGTCATCCCTCCAGCTTCCCCCCCGCCCCGACCAATACCTTTTATACACACATAAAAGTCAAAAAATAGAAGAAGACCCAAGTTCAACTCCTTAGCACCCACATAAGCCAGATGTACAAGGTGGTGCATGTGTCTGGAGTTTGTTTATAGTGGCTGGAGGCCTTGGTGCGCCCATTCTCTCTCTCCTTATCTGTCTCTTCCTCTCTCTCTCTCAAATAAATAAAATAAAAAGGTTTTTTTTTAAAAAAAATACATAACTCGATATACAATGATAGATACATGATAGATAAAAAGATAAAGAGAGAGCTGGAGGGATGGCTTAGCTGTTAAGGCATTTGCCTGCAAAGCCAAAGGACCCAGGTTCGATTCCCCAGGACCCACGTTAGCCAGATGCACAAGGGGGCGCATGCATCTGGAGTTCATTTGCAGTGGCTGGAGGTCCTGGTGCACCCATTCTCTCTCTCTCGCTTGCTTTCTCTGTCAAATAAATAATTTTTTTAAATATTTAAATAAAAGAAAGGAAGTGGGGGTACGGAAAAGACAGAGGGAGGAGGGGTGACTATGATCTAGATACATTTTAAATTATTTATTTATTTGAGACAGAGAGGGGAAGAGAGAGAGAGAGAGAGAGAGAGAGGGAGAGACAGAATGGGCATGCCAGGGCCTCCAGCCACTGCAAACGAACTCCAAATGCATGCACCACCATATGCATCTTGCTTATGTGGCTCTTGGAGAATTGAACCTATGTCCTTAGGATTTGAAGGCAAGCACCTTACCTGCTAATAAATCTCTCCAGCCCCTAGATATATATTTTAAAATACTTATTTATTTGAGAGAGAGAGTGAAAGAGGCAGAGAGAGAGAGAGAGAGAGAGAGAGAGAGAGAGAATGGGTGTACCAGGGCCTCCAGCCACTCCAAATGAACTCCAAATGCATGTGTCCCCTGTGCATCTGTCTTACATGGGTCCTGGGGAATTGAACCGGGGTCCTTTGGCTTTGCAGGCAAATGCCTTAACTGCTAAGTCATCCCTCCAGCTTCCCCCCCACCCCAACCAATACCTTTTATACACACATAAAAGTCAAAAAATAGAAGAAGACCCATGTTCAACTCCTTAGAACCCACATAAGCCAGATGTACAAGGTGATGCATGTGTCTGGAGTTTGTTTATAGTGGCTGGAGGCCTTGGTGTGCCCATTCTCTCTCTCCTTATCTGTCTCTTCCTCTCTCTCTCTCAAATAAATAAAATAAAAAGTTTTTTTTTAAAAAAATAGATAACTTGATATACAATGATAGATACATGATAGATAAAAAGATAAAGAGAGGGCTGGAGGAATGGCTTAGCTGTTAAGGCATTTGCCTGCAAAGCCAAAGGACCCAGGTTCGATTCCCCAGGACCCATGTAAGCCGGATGCACAAGGGGGCATATGCATCTGGAGTTCGTTTGCATTGGCTGGAGGCCCTAGTGTGCCCATTCATTCTCTTTCTCCCTCCCTCTATCTCTGTCAAATAAATAAATAAAAATTATTTTAAAAAACAAATAAAGAGAGAGAATGTGGTCATGCCAAGGCTTCTAGCTACTGCATACAAACTCCAGATGCATGTGCCACTTTGTGCATCTGGCTTTACATGGGTACTGAGAAATTAAACTCAGGCCAGCAGGATTGGCAAACCTGCTGCTTTAACTGCTGAGCCATTTCCTTCACCCAACTTAATTTTTTATTTTTATTGTTTCAATTATTTATTTACTTTATTTATTTGACAGAGAGAGAAGGAGTGAGAGATAGAGACAGACAGAGAGAGAGAGAGAGAGAGAGAGAGAATGGGCACACCAGGACCTTTAATCACACTGCAAACAAACTCCAGAAACATGTGCCACCTTGCCTTGTGCATCGGCTTATGTGAGTCCTGGGGAATCGAACCTGGGTCTTTTGGCTTTGCAGGCAAGTGCCTTACCGCTAAGCCATCCCTCCAGCCCACTTTTAATTTTTAAAAATTTTTAGATATTTATTTGAGAGAGAGAGAGAGAGAGAGAGAGGAAGAAGTAGATAGGTGTGCCAGGACCTCTTGATGCCGCCAATAAGCTAAATAAATAAATAAATAAATTTTAAAAAGAATTGGACTTTTGGGCTGAGGAGATGGTTCAGTGTGGTTAAAGGCACTCATTTACAAAGCTTGATGGCCCAGATTTGATTTTTCAGTGCCCATGTAAGGCTTCAGCAAAGTGGCCCACACATCTGGAGTTGGTTTGCAGTGGCAGAAGTGCCCATTCATTCTCTCTCTCTCTCCATCTATCTATATCTCAAATGAATAAATAAAAATATTAAAAAGTAGGACTTTTAAAGTTGTTTTTTTTTGGGGGGGGGAGCTGGGAAAATGGTTCAGTGGTTAAAGGAGCTTTCTTGCAAAGCCTGCTGGCTTGAGTTTGATTCCCCAGGACCCACATAAAGCCAGATGCATGAAGTGGCCCATGCATCTGGAGTTTGTTTGAAGTGGCTAGAGGCCCTGGCACACCCATATTCATTCTTTCTCTATCTCTCTCTTTCCTCCTTTCTCTATGCCAATAAATAAAAAAAAAAAAATTTAAGTATTTTGTGGGCTGAAGAGATAGCTTAGCAGTTCAGGTGTTTGCCTATGAAACCTAAGGACCCAGGTTTGATACCCCAGGACCCACATAAAGCCAGATGCACATGGTGGCACATGCTACTGGAGTTGATTTGCAGCAGCTGGAGGTCCTGATGTGCCCATTTTCTCTCTCTCTCTCAAATAAATAAAATTAAATTGAAATTATTCAGTGGCTACTAAAGGAATAGTAGCCTTTACTAATTAAAAAAAAAAGCATTTTGTGAAGCTTAGTATCCATTCATAATAAGAATTCTCAAGAAATAAGGAAAGTTTTAACCTTCTGTAAAGCATCTATAAAACATAAAACAAATCAGGTGTGGTGGCGCACGCCTTTAATCCCAGCACTCGGGAGGCAGAGGTAGGAGGATCGCCGTGAGTTCAAGGCCAGCCTGAGACTCCATAGTGAATTCCAGGTCAGCCTGGGCTAGAGTGAGACCCTACCTCAAAAAACCAAAAAAAGAAAGAAAGAAAGAAAGAAAGAAAGAAAGAAAGAAAGAAAGAAAGATAAATAAATAAATAAGGCAAGTGAAAACTTAATACTATATTGTATCTAACTCACTATGTTATTATCTCTACATGCAATTAACATAAGCATTATTTCGCACTGTCCTTGAAATCCAGTGTATGTTTTACGTTTAAAAGACATCTTGCCAGGCGTGGTGGCACACACCTTTAATCCCAGCAGTTGGGAGACAGAGGTAGGAGGGTTGCCGTGAGTTCGAGGCCACCCTGAGACTCCATAGTGAATTCCAGGTCAGCCTGGGCTAGAGTGAGAACCTACCTCGAAAAAAAAAAGAAAACAAAAAAAACACATAAAACAAAAACACAGGCTGGAGAGATTGCTTAGTGGTTAAGGCATTTGCCTGCAAAGCCAAAGAACGCAGGTTCGATTCCGCAGGACCCACGTAAACCAGATGCGCAAGGTGGCACACGTGTCTGGAGTTCGTTTACAGTGGCTGGAGGCCCTAGGGTACCCATTCTCTCTCTCTTTCTCTCTCTCAAATAATAATCAAAAAATAAAAATAAATAGAGGCTGGAAAGATTGCTGAGTGGTTAAGGTGTTTGCCTGCGAAGCCTAAGGATTCATATTTGACTTCTACAGGTCCCATGTAAGCCTGACGCACAAGCTGTACATACATACTATGAGGCACATGTGTCTGGAGTTTGACTGCAGCCTCTGGAGGTCCTGGCGCACCAATCCTGTCTGTCTCCTGCATGTGTGTGCTCTTGCTCTCTTGTGTTAAAAAAATAATAATAAATAAATAAAAAATAAAATAACTGAAGTTGCCAGGTGTGGTGGCACACACCTTTAATCCCAGCACTTGGGAGACAGAGGTAGGAGGATCGCCGTGAGTTCGAGGCCACCCTGAGACTACAGAGTGGATTCTAGGTCAGCCTGGGCCAGAGGGAGACCCTACCTTGGGAAAAAATAAATAAAGTTTTCCATTGAGATCAGGAATAAAGAGAGCCTCACACAATTAGGCTCCCCTTGCCTTCCTCTGCCCTCTATATTCTGTGTGAATCTGTGTACAGTATTTCATTTTGGTTTTGGATTTTTGAGTCAGGGTCTCACTACGGAGCCCCAGCTGGCCTGGACCTCTTTTGTTGTTGTTGTTGTTGTTTTCCCCTGAGGAAGGGTCTCACTCTAGCCCAGGCTGACCTGGAATTCTCTCTGTAGCCTCAGGGTGGCCTCGATCTCACAGCGATCCTCCTACCTCTGCCTCCAGAGTACTGGGATTAAAGGCATGAGCCACCACGCCCTGTGGCAAGACAGTTTTTTGTTTTTTTTTAATTTATTTTTTTTTTAGTTTTTCGAGGTAGGGTCTCACTCTGGCCCAGGCTGACCTGGAATTAACAATGTAGTCTCAGGGTGGCCTCGAACTCACAGAGATCCTCCTACCTCTGCCTCCCAAGTGCTGGGATTAAAGGCGTGCGCCACCACGCCCGGCCCAAGACAGTTTTGAAAGAGAACAAATTGGGAAGCTTCAGATCATCGGTTGTCCAGACTAATTTTGCTCATTTCTACTGGAGCTAGGCAGTTTGGTAAGGGTGACAGGCCAGACAAAATGCACAGGATGTAAAATGCAAAATTTACAAGACCTTAGAGAGAACATAAAGGACAAATATTTGTGGCCTTTGGTAAAGAGTTTCTCAATGTTAGTACACAATAATGACCTGTAAAATAGATATATCAAGAAACCGGACTTTGGGCTGGAGAGATGGCTTAGCGGTTAAGCGCTTGCCTGTGAAGCCTAAGGACCCCGGTTCGAGGCTCGGTTCCCCAGGACCCACGTTAGCCAGATGCACAAGAGGGCGCACGCGTCTGGAGTTCGTTTGCAGAGGCTGGAGGCCCTGGCGCGTCCATTCTCTCCCTCCCTCTCTCTCTCTCTCTCTCTCTGTGTCTGTTGCTTTCAAATAAATAAATAAAAAAGAAACCGGACTTCACCAAAATTAAGCACTTCCCTTCTGTGCACAACCCTATGAGGAGAATTAAAAGAGGGCTAGGGAGATGGCTCAGTGGTTAAGGATTCTTGCTTATAAAGCCTGACAGCCAGGGTTTGACTCCCCAGCACCCATGTGAAGCCAGGTGCACAAAGTGACACATGTGTCTGAAGTTTGTTTGTGTTTCCAAGAGGCCCTGGCACATGCAATCTTATTTCCTCCCTCTCGCTGTCTGTCTCCTTTAAAATTTTTGTTGTTGTTGTTCATTTTTTAGCCTCAAACTCACAGTGATCCTTCTACCTTAGCCTCCCAAGTGCTGGGATTAGAGGCATGAACCAACACACCCAGCTAATAATTTTATGAAGCGTAGATTTTTTTTAAAATTTGTGTGTGTATGTATATGTGCATGTATGATGTGGGGGAGGGGGTATGCACATTCCGTGACTCATGTAGAGAAGTCAGAGCACGATCTTGGCATGTTGGACCCCTCACCTTATTTGAGCCGGGGTCTCTCTCGTTGATGGTCGCTGGGAAGGCCACTCTATAACTTCCCCCACCATCCACCCTAAGCTTCTGGATTCTCCTGGTTCTGCCTCCCACCATCATAGGCATGTTGGGATCACAGGTACGTAGGGGTCACTTTGTACCCAGCTTTACATGGGTGCCGGGAACACAAACTCCACTGGGCAGATTGGCGGGGCAAGTGCTTTCTTAAACACTGTGTCATCTATCCAGCCTCAAGTCATATTTTTTTCTTAATGAGTCTTAATTTGGAAAGAGAAAGGGCGGGTGGCTAGAGGCAGCTAGGGAGAGAGAACGGGCGCACCAGGGCCTCCAGCCACTGCAAACGAACTCCAGACGCAGGCTCCAACTCATACATCTGGTTTTCATGGGGAATTGAACTTGGGTCCTTTGGCTTTGCAGGCAAATGCCTTAACCACGAAGCCATCTCTTCAGGCCTTGAAAAGATATTTAACAGGGGCCGGTGCCAGTTATCTTTGGCCAAGAATAAAATTTATACTAGGACGTACTTTTGAGCTCCGATTTGATGGTGACAGAAAAGAACAATTGCAGAGGAAAAGTTGTCTCTCTGAAGAACTTATTT
Source organism: Jaculus jaculus (assembly GCF_020740685.1). Lineage (NCBI taxonomy): Eukaryota > Metazoa > Chordata > Mammalia > Rodentia > Dipodidae > Jaculus > Jaculus jaculus. The sequence goes on from NC_059122.1 coordinate 4,051,790, forward strand.
TCCAGAATATCATGGCCGAGATGATGAAGCTGAACTGACTTCTTTGTTTTAAAACTTTATTTTTTTTAATGTTTTGTTATTGTTTATTTATTTATTTATGAGTGACAGACAGAGAGAAAGAAGCAGAGAGAGAGAGAGAGAGAGAGAAATGGCATGCCAGGGCCTCCAGCCACTGCAAATGAACTCCAGACGCGTGCGCCCCCTTGTGCATCTGGCTACGTGGGTCCTCAGGCTTCACAGGCAAGCACTTAACCACTGAGCCATCTCTCCAGCCCTAAACTTTATCTCTTTAATAGATTTATTTATTTATTTGAGAGAGAGAAAGAGAGAATGGGTGTGCCAGAGCCTCCAGCCACTGCAAACTCCAGATGCTTGCGTCGCCCCCCTCTTGGGCATCTGGCTTATGTGTTTCCTGGGGAGTCAAACTGGGATCCTTTGGCTTTGCAGGCGAACGCCTTAGCTGCTAAGCCATCTCTCCAGCCCATGAACTGACTTCTCCCACTGAAGGACAGTGCGCCCCACAGGGAGGTGTCAATTCCCCTGTTCAGCACGCTAAGCTATAAGGAGCTGGAATAGGATTTCAGACTGTTATGAAAAAGGACTGTTTCTATGTATTGGGACCCCAGACACCCAGAAAATGAAACCCAAACCTAGGAAACTTTAAGTATGCAACCCTCTGTGTGTCTCTAAAATTGTCTATGCTCACGTGTGTGCGTGCGTGTGCACGTAGGTGTGCCCTGCAGGCCTCTTGCCGCTGTAGGGGCAACACCAGGTGTTTCTGCCACTTTTTGCATCAGACTTTACAGGGGTGGCTGGGGTACTGAACCCAGGCCAGCAGGCAATGCAAGCAAGTACCTTTAACTGCTGAGCAATGTCCCCAGCCCCTTCCTTGTATTTTTCAAATAAATATTTTATTTATTTATTTATTTGAAAGACCGAGAGAGAGAGAGAGAGAGAATAGACATGCCAGGGCCTCCAGCCACTGCAAACGAACTTCAGACACACGCACCACCTTGTGCATCTGGCTTTCGTGGGTCCTCGGGAATCAAACCTGAGTCCTTAGGTTTCGCAGGCAAGCACCTTAACCGCTAAGCTATCTCTCCAACCCTCCTTGTCTATCTATCTATCTATGTATATTTTTTTAATTTAATTAATTTATTTATTGGAGAGAGCAAGAGAGGGAAAGAGGCACAGAGAAAGAGAGAGAGAGAGTGGGCGCGCCGGGGCCTCCAGCCACTGCAAACGAACTCCAGACGCATGCACCCCCTTGTGCATCTCGCTAATGTGGGTCCTGGAGAATAGAACCAAGGTCCTTTGGTTTTGCAGGCAAGCGCCTTAACCGCTAAGCCATCCCTCCAGCCCTGTCCTTGTATGTATATTTGTAAAGATGTGATAATATAAGCTCACCGATTCTTATCAGAGCCCAGACTCCTCACCAGAGGCTGAAGATCGCAGAGAAGGTGCCGCTTCCTCCACCCAAGACCCAGACCCCGCCCCCCTTGGGGCTCCTTGGGGCTCCCAGCAGGCAGCACCCACTGGGCTCTCTTCAGTGTCGCTCATGGCCAGGGTGGGTGGGGAGTACCAGGGTCGAGCCGTAGCCCATGGGGACCGGTCGACGCGAGAGCTGAGTCTCAAGATGAGGACACAGAGGTCTGCGCAGGAGAAAGGGCTCATCCAGCGAGCCAAGGCCAGCGCCTAGTGCCCAGCTGTCCAGTACCCTCTTTTCTTTTACTGTGCATGTGTGAGATGTTCTAATAAAAGCTATAAAGTGGGGGGCTGGAGAGATGGCTTAGCGGTTAAGCGCTTGCCTATGAAGCCTAAGGACCCCGGTTCGAGGCTCGGTTCCCCAGGTCCCACGTTAGCCAGATGCACAAGGGGGCGCATGCGTCTGGAGTTCGTTTGCAGAGGCTGGAAGCCCTGGCGCGCCCATTCTCTCTCTCTCCCTCTATCTGTCTTTCTCTCTGAGTCTGTCGCTCTCAAATAAATAAATAAATAAATAAGTAATTTTTAAAAAAACTATAAAGTGGGGGCTGGAGGGATGGCTCAGTGGTTAAGGTGTTTGCCTGCAAAACCAAAGGATCCCGTTTCGATTCCCCAGGACCCACGTTAGCCAGATGCACAAGGGGGCACATGCGTCTGGGGTTCGTTCACAGTGGCTGGAGACCCTGGCAAGCCTATTTTTTTTTCTCTCCCCCTTGTTCTCTGTCAAATAAATAAATAAAAATAAAATATAAAACAAAAACAAATATATACATATATTTTAAAAGCACAAAGAGGCCGGGCGTGGTGGCGCACGCCTTTCATCCCAGCACTTGGGAGGCAGAGTAGGAGGATCGCCGTGAGTTCGAGGCCACCCCGCGGCTACACGGTGAATTCCAGGTCAGCCTGGGCTAGACTGAGACCCTACCTCAAAAAAACAAAACAAAAAAAAAAAAAGCACAAGACGAAGGAAGTGAGAGGCTGTGACCTCAACCCTGTACTATTCCCCTGGGGGCTATAAGGATCTCCGTTCGGGTCCCTCTTGTCAGGGTGGCTACAGCAGAGAAGGCACCTTAGGTGCTGATGGGCGATAGATGGTCAAAAAGCCCATCCTTTCCCAGAGCTGTGGGATGGAGTACGGTTCGGCCCGCTCGCTTCTGCCATCTGTACTACTAACAAGGGACTCAGGCAAGGTCCAGCCAAGGCAGCCAGGATGCAGGAGCAAGGCCCGACTCCAGGCTGGCTCTTGCCAGCTCCTGGTCCCCTGTGCCAGACCTCAGCACCCAGAAACTATTATTTTATTTTATTTTTTTATTTTATTTTATTTTATTTTATTTTATTTTATTTTATTTTATTTTATTTTATTTTATTTTATTTTATTGTTTGAGGCAAGCCCTAAAGACTGGCCTTTTGTTTTTGTTTTGTTTTTTGTTGTTGTTGTTTTGAGGTAGGGTCTCACTCTAGCCCAAGCTGACCTGGAACTCACTATGGAGTCTCAGGGTGGCCTCGAACTCACGGTGATCCTCCTGCTTCTGCCTCCCGAGTGCTGGGATGAAAGTTGTGCGCCGCCACGCCCAGCTTAAATTTATTTTATTGACAACTTTCATAATTATAGACAATAAATCATGGTAATTCTCTCTCCCCATGCACATTCCCCTTTGCAACGCCAACATATTGGCCTTTTTTTTTTTTTAATGTGAGAGAGAAAGACAGAGAGACAGAATTGGCACGCCAGGGCTTTCAGCCACTGAAACCAAACTCCAGATGTGTGTGCCCCCTTATGCACAGTGCGGCCTTGTGCAGATGTATCACTGTGCGTCTGGCTTACATGGGACCTAGAGAGTCAAACATGAGTCCTTGGGCTTCACAGGCAAGTGCCTTAACCACGAAGCCATCTCTCCAGCCCCAGGTGTGTATTTTTAAAATTATATTTGCCAGGCTGGAGAGATGGCTTAGTGGTTGAGCGCTTGCCTGTGAAGCTTAGGACCCCGGTTTGAGGCTCGATTCCCCAGGACCCACATTAGCCAGATTCACAAGGGGGCGCACGCATCTGGAGTTCACTTGCAGTGGCTGGAGGCCCTGGCGCACCCATTCTCTCTCTCTCCCCCGCTTTCTCTCTCTGTCACTTTCAAATAAATAAATAAATATATATATATATTTGCCTTTATTTGTCTATTTGAGAGAGAAAGAGGAAGAGGGAAGGGAGAGGGAAAGAGAGAGAGAATGGGTGCAACAGGGCCTCCAGCCACTGCAAATGAACTCAAGAACCTGTGCGTCACATTGTGCATCTGGCTTACGTGGGTCCTGGGGAATCGAACCTGGGCCCTCTGGCTTTGCAGGCACACACCTTAACTGCTAAGCCATCTCTCCAGCCCAAGAGACTGACTGTCCTCTTGAAGTTCCGGGGCCGTGGCTGGCTAGCTCAGGCAGATCCACCACTCAAGACTCTCGAGTGGCTCAAAGGCTCATGTAACAGAGAAGCCTACCAGTGTGAAAAGCATGAGGCGCTGAGTTGTGTTGGGCTGGAAGCCCAGGCTGAACCCACACAGAAGCGCAGCACCCACTTTTCCGCCTTTAATTTAGCACATGATGGCTTAAGATTTAGGTTCTCTACCTGACGGGTCAAAGCAGCCAATGGAATGAAGCCTGGCTCTCCACTGCAAGCCCTATAATTGGTCAGCCAGGTCAAATGAGCCAACGGG